>NW_010548234.1:82898-102013 GCF_000687285.1 Phaethon lepturus
AGCTGCAACTCTGTTTTTCACCGCTGGAATAAAGCAAACAGGGCTTCTGCTGAGCTTTTCTTTGACAAGGTTAAGCTGGCAGCATTTCCCTATCTCCATGGCATGAATGCATTCACTCACCACCTCCATCAGATGCCCAGGCTACTTTCCATGTCCAGATGTTTCTGAGACTGTAGGAATTACCTGTGGGGTCTCCAGGGAAGGAGCTAGCTAATTTCCAACCTTGCAACCTCCTTTCATTATTGTGGTTTCCAGGATTTGGTCACTCTCTTCACTGTAAAGATCACTAGTTGACTTCTAATAACGTGGTCCCATTCAACACTTATGAATGGGAGGTGGCTTTACTGAAAGAAGTCATGATGTTGCAACATGAAACAATAATTATTACTCCATCTGCTTTCCTTGCACTAGCAGGGCCTTGTAAGGAGAATGGCTATTGCCCTGCTTTCAGTCCACTTCCACTATCATCCTTTCCTGCTATTGCAATCTTTCTGGTTTGTGATGTTACATATTTTGCTCCAAGCAACCACTTCTGTTTTCAGAAGACACCAGAAGCTGATGTTTTGGCTGTTATGGGGAGAAGGAATTCAAATAAATTCACCAGGTCCAATTCAGAAAGAAGACAGAAATGACCTAAATCTAATGCAACAGGATACAGCACATTTGTGTCTCCCTTTGCTGAAAAGTTCATTATTGTTCCAGCATAAACATGTCTACTGCAATCAGCATTAGGAATAATTTTCTAGTTCTGTGGACAATCTTATTTTACAAGGTCCTTGTGAATACGTTTTTTAGCTGCAATCCCTCTTCCCATATAGCAAACTTCTTGTACTAGTTTTGCAAAACTAGTCATTCCTACATCAAAATAAAGCTAAGTGGTAAAGTGGTTTAATCTGCAAATACCTGATGTGAGACTTGTATCACAATATCACAGTACACGCAATTACTGGATTTCACACCTCATGACTGTAAGTGAACAAGGTCAATTCACCTCTGAAGATTTTCTGGAAGAATCTTATCCTGTTATTCTGTTTACATCAGCAGATTCAAATAAACATAAAACTGAAATAACATTGAAAAAGAAATCCCATGGATTGTTCCTTTCAGAAAAAAATCTGTTCTGTTCTTTATCAAGTAATTTTGGTCCATGGCATTTTCAGTCTTTCCTTCATTGTTTGTTTTACATAATGTTGGTCTTTCTTTTGGCTTCCATCATGTGTCCTTTGCTTCGAACACAATCTTTTTGAACAGTATTTAGAAACCTTTCCCTACTGTTCAGTAAATGGTTTTGAGGCAGACGTAAGGTGATACTCAGGGGTCTCCCAGATGGTGGTTGGGGGACATATTCCCACTTCTGTAGAAGCAATAGTTGATAAGCAAGCTTAAAGGTTTAAAAGGAAAAAAAAAAACCACCAAAGGACAATTTCATCAGACATGCCTCTCTACAGGGCTGTTGCATTTATTGCTTAAGAAACTACACACCAGAGTATGTTGAACTGGACTTACTAAGTGTCCTTCAGTGGTCTCTCTAAAACAAATCATTTCTTTATACACTGAAAAGTCAAATATCTTTAGAAAGCTTACTATTCTGTCTAGTAAATCAAAATATGTCCCCAGAAATGCTAAATAGTATCTTTTTTGAAACACTTTGGGAAATCACTAATAGTATTAGAGGCAATAAACTTTCATTGCAATTGATTTTTTACTCTGTTACTGGTGTGAATTATGATACTTTGCAAACCCACTGGTTGAATTATGTTTGTTGTTTTTTTTTTTTCTATGTGTATCTATGTTTTGTTAAATATGTTTGTTAATTCTATGTGGAGGAAGGAAATCTCTCCGTACAACCGGGAACTGTATCATGAAGTTGTGCTATTCCTGGATAACTGCTGTCCATCACCTGTGGGGAGAACTTCCATGAGCTAATTTTACTTGGGAACAGCCTGAGGGAGTAGAAAAGCCCATCCTGTGGTTAGAGTTCTATAGAGGAAAAAGGTAATGTATTTTAAAAACTTTCTAATATAAGTAATGAAAGTGTTGGCAAACTAAATTAAAGCCATGTGATGAAATGTAGTACTGCTCCAGGACTGCCAAGTAGCTATGATTATGCAAATAAGAATATGCCCAGAGTCTGGTTGCAGAGAACCTACTAAAAGTCCCAGCTGGTGGCTGGGAATCTGATCATTCAGGGACTGTGGGGCTGGATTAATGTCATGCATTTATGTGAAGAGATAGGTATCGCGCTTGGTCTTCAGCCTGCTAGAACATCTACTCTGGTTCTGAAACTTCTAGGTCCTTTCCTGCCCATGATCTTGACAGTATTTCCAAAGTTTAGTATAATAGAGGTTTCTCTTGTTAATATTTTGTAACAGTGATAAGCAAAACTTTTCTACCATTTACTTACCATCATGAGTGGTTTTGGGTTTCTATTACTTTATTTTTAAACCAAATATTAGGAAAAAAAATTGTGACTGCAGGATTGATTTATCCAAGTATATTAATTTTCACTGTAATTTTTTGTGTCATGTAATAAGTACTAATTTTAACAAGCCATGGTCTTCACATTCTTGAAGAAACCTGCTACCTATCTGCTGAACAGCAGAGTTACAGCATTGCAGAAACGGTCTCAAAGGGGCTTAGGAGACCTGTGACTGATAGGTTACTTTTTTGTAAAGTAGATGAGAAGTTCATGATCAAGTGAGAAATTGTGGGTTTGTGGACAAAAAAAAAAGCCCACCATGAGGTTTGTGCAGGGAAAAGCAGGTGTTTGCAAAGGGATCTGAAGGTGGTTAAGCAAGAGATCTCTTTTGGTCTAGAGAGCTTTATTTCATCTTCAGTAAAGTACAAATAGTATTGCAGGAAATAGGGGATGGCATGAGACTAAATTCTTTAGTGCCAAGGGTAGTTTCTGAAGTTTTTATGGTACAAACTTGTTATTAAGTGAAACTGTTTATGTTAATGACCCAGACAAGATCCATGATTTGCAATTCTGAGTTCATTCTGAATTAAAACAGATGACTTTATGAAGATGCAGTGGAGTGTGGGGGTTTTTAATGGGATTTCAGAAGAGAATTTGGGTGCATATGTATATGAACTCACACATTCTAAAAATGAGAAACCTCTACTAGGCCATTTACAATGGCCAAGGGTTGTAATGGCAAGGAGCTCAGATACAAAGGTAGAGAGACCTTGGTGGATTTCCCTGCAATTTTCCCTTCCAGTTTCCTCTCAGCAGCAGTACCTGGCCCTGTGTTAAAACTGTAAGTAACCCATCTTTCAGCACTTTTCAGCCATTGTTTATTAAAACGATTAGCAGTAGATGGAATTAAGGTACTGCTCTCTGAGGCAGAGAGAGACCCAGAGTCCCAGGGTTATGTGAGTAGCCGCTAATTGCCTTCATCAGGCTTTGCACCCAGTCTGACGTGCTTTGGTCACGCCGGTGGCCTGATGAGGGTTATTTCAACTGATGCTGAGGGCCCAGCAGGGCCCCTCTGCGAGGGGTTCTCCCACGGAAGCCGATCTGCGGCGCGGTTCAGTGCTTCCCACCTGCCATTCCCAGCGCTCGGCTCACAGAAACTGTTTAGGTTCAGGCTTGCAAGAGCAAGAAAACCTCTGCTGACCTGTGTGGGAATAGGATGCAGTCCTCTGACAGTGCTTTACACTCTGTTGGGGATTTCCCTGTGCTTATCCCATGGGAGAACCAGCTTCTATAAATGCCATCCCTAATCAATCTTCTGGGTTTTCAGGTACTTTTTAGAATTAGAGAAGTTCCCAAAACATGAGGGGGCCATCAGTATTGCCACAGCACAGCTACTTCTCTTATTTCTTTTTCTTGTGGTTAGGGAGAAAGAAAGAGGAAAATGTGAATGAAGCTGTTCTGGATAAAATAACCTTCCTGATTATGCTGATCGATATCGCTGGAATGGTTACTCTGAGATGATTAAGTGGAATCCTATATTTTAGTGTTGCATTTTTATTCAAACAGCAAAAGTAGCCATCCAAGATAGGATAAAAGTTTCTGTATTGACAAATTTTGAAAGACTTTGTCCAATAACGGTCTTTCTCTCTGGGGCATCTTCACTAACATAATATCGGCATTAAGCCTCGTCGCAAGAGCCGTCTGCCTGGCATCAGCAAAGGGCAGAGAGAGGGAGGAGAGCACAAGTGTATTTGTCCTTTAGGAGTGTTCTGGTTTTGGGATACCCAGACAAAATGGACTCAGCCAGAGCCTCTGCCGTGAATGGGAACTTCCCCTGTGTTTGTTACCAGCAATAGTGTATCTTAATGAGACTTCCTATGCCTGACAAAGGCAAGAAAAAATAAGTGATCTTAAATGCTTTTTGAAATAGCAAATTTAAGTATCTAATGTTACCTCTGGATCACTTGCAGTTTAAGAACAGGAGATAATGTGTATTGTAGCAGGAGGTGGAAAAGTCACACTTTTTAAATGCCTGGTAGTGACTTTAAAAAGTGATTTTGGACTAAGTCATTTCTCCATGCACTGTATCGGACTGTAATAATCCAAATTGCCTGTGACTTACGATTATATTTGGCAACAATCACCATTTCCCACTGTAGTGTGAAATTAACACCACATACTGTAGCTGTGGCATTTATTGAACTCAAGGGAGCCGATTATAGCTCCATAAACTCAACGACAACCTCTGCTATTACTTAATTAACATCAGTATCTGTGCATAAATTAGAACAACATTTACAATCACTTCCCTGGTTAAAGGTCTAACAGAGTCTTCACTGTACCACCTATAATTTAAATAATAACCTCAGGTTTGGAGACATATATCAGTAAAACAAGTTTCGTTTGCAACTTGGCTGAGTGCATTTCAGAAATTTTTTTTTTTCTGTTATTAATATTGGCTTAGTATACATTCCTTTGAGCCTTTCCTAAAATAATTTTTCGTATAAAATAAACCTACACGGAATTCTAAATTTTCAACTTGTTGATTTCTCTCTTTTCTTCCTCCCCCTCACCCCCACTTGCCAAAGAAAACCTTTGTTTTCCTACTAGTGCAATAATTTTGGTGTTCAAACACAAAATCATCTAACGCTATCAGAAGGGAACCTTTTCTCTATTTGTTACTTTTGAGAAAGATTTTCACAAAGCATCTGTTTTTACATTGTGAATTGGTGAATAGTATTGCAGATATGAACCCAGTTTAGTTCAAATAATTGTCCATTTCCAATAGGAATTTCGCTAGCAAACAAATGCAAGCTAAAATGGCTTTGCTGGGTTTTACCCAAGAATAGCTTTCTTCAGGATGTACTGCGCATAGACTGGGAGAGCAGTGATGTCCCTTTTTCAGATGGAGGGAGAAGATACTGTGGGGTGAGAGGCAAAAAATGGCCTGAGAGGGGGCTAAGTAGAGGGGAAAAGTAAATGGAAGTGTTTCCAAGGTTTTTGCTATGCAGAACTTCTTATTGTTTCTCCCAATCTATTTTTTTTCTTTTTTTCTTTTTTTTTTCCCCCCTACTGGAACTGTAGGATCTTTCATTCTCTGTTTGACACTCTTAGCATATTTTTAGACTCTGCAAGAGGTTTATCTTCTTCAAACATAGTCTCTGTGGTAAATATGCCCATATTTTACATGTTCTATGTGTTGAAAAAGTTACTTGTATTACTATGGTCCATGTCACTCATAAATCTTTTTGATTTTTCTTTTAAAGAAGAAATGAAGAATAGAGAAATACTGTATTAGTGAGTCTGGAGTTTCTGCTTGTTTTAAGCAACTTTAGTGTTCCTGGATCTCCTACCAGTGGAGATAATACAGTATTTCTGCTGCATCACCAAAGTAGAAGATTATAAATGAAAGATTTCATTTTTAATTCCCTTAACATTAGTTAAAAGTGTTTTTGGAATATAACTTTCAGGAGGCTTTTTATCAATGAAGGAATGAGTCCATATTCACAAGTCTTCTCCTTAGGGGACTGTCTTCCCTAAAACCAGGGACAATATGCAATTTATTATCGTGATTAGTTTACAAAAGTTTTACTGAAAAACATATTGGAAGTACTAGGAATTAAACATCAATAAGCAGTGATGGAATAATTGGCCAAATGTAGCTCGGGAGAGCTGCTTAGCCAAATGTATTAATAATATACAGGAAAATGTGTCCATATCTTCTGCATGTACTTTTCCTTTAAAACTATACTTCTTCGAAAGAGTAAGTTTGCAGCAAAGAAGCAAAATACTATTGCTTTTCTCTACTCCTTGTTCCTTGCCAATAACTCACGAGATTTTTGGCTCCCGTTTGTGATTCTCTGCCTGTGCCTGACAGTCAGTGATTCATACTAATATGCAAGGATGACCTGAGGCTATGTGTGCTCCCTAAGAACGTCAGGCAGAGACCTTGCTCTCCTCCCAGAGCCACACAGATTATACTCGTCCTTCTCACGAGACGTTCATCAGAGTGGTCCCCTGATTCCCAAGTGGATGGAGCTTACAGGGCTGACTTGGTGACTTTCTTCTGTGAAAGCAAGGATGCGATGTGGTTCTGAAAGGTATGTTGCCTTCCAGATTGGCTGTAGGCAGGTTTTTTCCAAAATAAATAACTAAACAAAAAAAGTAGGGAAGAAAGCCCCAGACAAATCTCTTCAAACCACTGTATCTGTTTACCTGTGAATGAGTGTGAGGCCTTGATGAATCTCAAAAAATATAAGTTGGAAAAAAGCAATTATTCAAAAATTCAAAACTGAATTATATTTGTAGCACTACATTGTTTCATTGCACCTTGGTTTTGGTTTTCATTTTAATCCAGTAACAATGGTGAGTCTGCGTTACTAAGAGTGGCTGTAATTTACATAGTCCTTTTCAGTCTGGGAAATTTCATTTAAATTGGCTTGTATCTTCACATTGATTCTATCCAAATTTAAACTGTAGCGTAAGGGTTGCTTTTATTTATTTAGCCTCTCTCATGATTCTATTAATAACAGGTAAATTCTATTTCAAAACATAGCTGGATAGTTATAACTGAACTCCAGATGATACTTTCCCAAATAAGCGAATGACCAGTAATATCATCTTCCTTACTGAGAAAATAAAATATCCCATTGACTTTTTTCCTATTTCAATTACTTTCAATTCTTTGGTTGATCAACGATGCTGTGAGAAAGTTAATGTGATGGAGTCTTTTATACCTTGTCAAGAAAACATACTAAGCTTAGTCATAATAATTGGGTGTTACAGCTGTTGGACAAATGATCCACTGCTGGCCAGGACTTTGCAATCAGCTGAAATAAAGATGAATCAGGCTCAGCATCATCTCAGGTAGTTAACTTTCTAAAACTCATCCGTGCCCTAAACCATGCAGTACTTCAACAGTTGGCATAGAGAATAATATATGATAAAGGTTATAGGAAAGGTACCCAGGAGCAAGTGTCACACATCACAATCATGGTAGCACTGTGTAGCATTGAATATTCAGTACCTGCCTTTCAGGTGGAAAGTGGCTTTGGAAACCCTGTCCCAGATATTAGTCCCTTATGAAAATAAAACCTCAGGCACTAGAAGAAGGAGCTGACTGACCGGGAAGAACGGGTCTGGGAAGCCATGGGCATTTCCCCTCTGTTACAAACCAGGAATGGACCTTACAAGAGAGTAGTTTCTTCCCTGCGTGTTCATGGTGACCTCTGGTCACATGAGATGAAGAACTCGGTACTCTGATAAGGTCCCGTTCATTGCTGGGGCTGCCACTGCTAAAATTTCACCCTCATCGTTTTTTGGGGACCCAAATTTTTAATCTTTGATGCCTAAATGCAAGTATTTTAATATTTTTAAATAAATGTCAAACAGATTAATTACGCTATTGGCTGTAGCTTTTCTCCACCTCTGGTTTTGTAAGTAGACGTTATCTCCACCGGCTCCACAAGTTCCACAGAATCCCCTCTGATTTCACGACATGCTAAGGGGAAAACAATGTCTTCTCTACCAAGGCAACAGGAGTAAGAGTGTACGCTTTCCTCCTGCTCTTCGTAATGATTAATACTTTCTGCAGCTGTAAATACAGAGAGGATTAGGATCTTGGTAGGCTGATTTCTACGTTGCCAGGTAGTTGAAAATCTGGCATGCAGGTCTGTGGAGAGCAAAAATCCATAATAAATGTTGTGGGGAGGAGGGAGAGTAGAAAAGACATTTTGTATGTTTAAGATGAAAGTGTAAGACTAGTTGTGCTTGTTTGAGTGCTCATGTAATCATCCCTGTAAACCGGGTATCTGCTTCGCTTTTCCTGTTTGGATTTGTTGTGCCAGCAACTGTTCACTATGGCGTCTGTATACGTGTTGAGGCTGAGCGCTCCCTTTTTTCTTCTGTACTCCTGTAAAGTGCCAAGCACTCATGTGGGTGCTCTAAAATAGTAACAACAAATAAGAATAAGAATTTTGTTACTTTTTTTCACATGGGGATTGACAACAATAGAAATTGTTGAAGGCCTCTGTGAAAATACACTGTATTTAGGAACCAGGAAATTACATTTGTGATTTAAGCTTTTTTTATTCAAGTGGTATTTTATTATGTGAGCTCCTTTTTTTCCAGTTTATTTTACTGTTTCAGGAAATAATGCCGTTTCACATACCCAAGAGCGAGACCAAGGAGGGCTGTAGTAAATAATAGACTGCTAAATAAATCAGGTTCAATCTGTCTTTTGAATATATCTGCCATGTTTTATTCTGTCCATGCTTCTGCTATTCATCTACTGATGACAAAAACTCCCACTGGTGTAATGCAAGATGTCCACAGGTATTACAAATATCCCCTCATAGATCTCCACTGGGGGATTGAGCATGGGGTCAACTCAAAGTCAGTCCTAAATTATTAGTGCAAACAAATGTATTATTTGCACAGATAGTGACAGTCTGTCCCTTAGTTAAAGAAAGATTTATAAAGACCCTAAAATCAGAAGTAATGTATAAAACAAAACAATAACTGTATTTATCAGGGAGAATTGTTTGCCAACTCCAGGAAATATACCTTACTTCAGTGAATTGTGAAGGGAGCACGAGGGGAAGGGGGATGTGCAGAAAGTGCACTTAAAATTTCTTATACGAAATGTCTCACAGTAGTAAAGCCTAGTGAATATCCTACACTAACTTTGTGGAGAAGATAAACAAGGAACAGTTTTAACTGCAGGTTCTATGCATTAAGGAGGAAATTAAAATGGTTCCTTGGCAATTATCTGTATATTTATCAGTGCAGTCTTGTTTTTCACTCTAATCAAACACAGCTTATCTGTAAATGGTATCTCTAAGAGGGAAAAAAAATAATTTTTCTCAACTGCTAGTAAGGGAAAAAAATTCAATACTGTTGTGGAGGTGCAGGCTGGAGGACCCTGACATTGCAGGAGAGAACAGCTTCTCCACAAAATGCAATTATGAAGACTGATGCCTCTGATAAACTGAGATGAGGTGCTGGCCAGAAGGTTAAATTAGAATCCAGGTTCACAGACAGCAAAAAAGTGTACTGAAGTTTGGGGAAGGAGAACATTATTAGCTAAAAATAATGATTTTCTTTATATCGAAGCTGATATCTGCTTTCATTAATTTAAAATGCCTGTAAAGATGTCTTTATGCATTGTGTGGTCTGTTGTTTTATTGATTGCCTTGGTTTTCTGCTCATCTCCATCAGATCCTTGCTAATATAACTCCACTGTTAAAAGAAACAGGAGAATTGGACTCTGGAGAAAACCTGCTTTGGTTTACTCTACTGGATGTATGAAATCAAACACTGACTTCGATGGATTTATTTTGTGTTTCCCTAAAAGCATGCTGTGTCTCTGGTGTTGCTTAGACTGGTGTGCTTTTTGGTCTACAAATTAGCACTGGTGGGAAAAAACAATGTAACAGAGATTTGGGATGAGGTAGTCATAGAAAAATAAACATTTTTTCCCAGTGCAGAATGATGCAGATGAATTTAAGCAGTATGGACGTCATATATTTATTATCAGCAGCTATACAGATCTTCACATGATACAATCTTAAGAAGCTGGCATCTCAGGTTACAATGTTCTGATGGCAAATGCAGATACATGTATCTACTCATCTTTAACTAAAATCTGTCTTTAGATATTTAATATATACCATGATGACAAAATTTGCATAATCTTTTTTTTACATCTACAATGATGGGAACATGATTTGACTAAGTTAGACTATTGCTTTGATTGCTCCAAGAGGACTTTGTCTTTCTGTTCCAAGTGTTCTTAATAATTTTTTTTGGACACTTGGTTATGACATCAGTACAGCAACAGTTTCCAAGTAGAGATGCAGAAAAAAAATCCCATCAGTTGAAGAGAAGTGAGGCTTATAATACGTGTTGTGAAAATATCTACTTTGCAGTGAAAGGGAATTTAAATTTTGACTGTCTTGCTTGGAGTGATCCCATTTCAAAGTGATCTCACTACAGTCCTGCTAGTTGTCTTCAAGTGTGTTTCTATCTGTTAGGAAAATACGTTACCTAACCTGGGTCCTTGCTGCACACAGCAGGATTCTAAAATCATAAATTTCTCTTTACTTCCAGCCATGAAGAAAGATGCTCTATTTTTCAATTTTGATGCATACTGAATTTTAATGAAAATAAAAATAGTTTTTCTTAATCCCTATTCATACAGTGAAGAAATTATTAATAGACTGTGCTTTTTTGTCTCTATATAGTTCATCTGCAAATATATAAATAATCCATACTTCAAAAACACAATTACTCACATTGTCTGTTTCTTGATGGCCTGGTGCTTTTTTCTTTTTTTGCATTTCAGGCTATACCATGTCCCTTTAGACAATATCCTAAAACATGTCTCATCAAACAATGGGGCCAAAGCGATGACAATTCAAGAATGGGTCTTGATGCAAAACTTTCAGGGTGAATCAGAGAGACGAAGTTACATTCTAGCTTTTTTTCAGTGTATTTCCTTGATACTAGCTGGTTCCCAGGTTCATAATCTGAAGTGGTTTAGTTATCAAGAATAGTCTACAGAAAGAAGTGCTGAAAAAAGAAAAAATATCTATATATTTCTTTCCCTGTAGATGGACTGGTGAAACAACTCATAACTTTACTTTGCAGTAAAATCAAATTTCTAGTACTTCTGATTTCTCCTTTCAGAAATACTTCATCTGTTCAGCTCAAGCCTGGACAGGAAAAAGAAAAGGGATGCTTTCATGTAGAATCAGGTCTCTGTTGAAATCTTAAAGGACAGTTTGCCTTTCTTCCCCTCTCCTAGAAGCATACAATACAGAAAAAAATGTTGAATTTTGGGAAGTAAACTGGTGAGATTCCTTCTTTTTGAGTTTTTCTGTACACTTAGATTATATGGTGGATGGCTGTTGCTCCCAAGCTTTGTATGTGTGCATGTGGGTTTTCCTCTCCTTTGTGAAGAAATGCTTGACAATCTTTCAGATAAGTCTCCTTCCTGATTAAGGATAAGAAAGCAGATATATCTTTTTTTAAAAAGTACTACCAATGCAAAGACTCTTCAAAATTGCTCTTTCAGAAGCCTCTGTTACTGAATGACCACCTGAAGATAGCTTATTTGGCCTTGACTTTTATGATGTAAGTATTTGATGCTTATTTAAAAATCAGACTTCCATTAAGTATCTCAGGTAGGCTACCCATACATAGAGATGCTCTGACAGCTATCGTCTTTGTGGTGCAAATATGAAAGTTAGGTCTTCATTCACGACAGATTTAGCCCTAAGTTTTACTGATGCAAGGCTCAATGACGTCTGTGGATGTTAGTGCAGGTTGATGTCAGCAGAAAGAGCAACGTAAGTCCCTAAACCACCATCCTCTTGGAACTGGAAGTGTCTGTATTTGATAATTCTTTTGTCACATACTGGAAGGATATACTGGAGACAGCTTTTCCAGAGCAGTATTTTTCTTCTATTAAAATACTATTGAGCTTCCAAGTGTACTCTGTACCCATCCTCTCTTCTTTTTCCTTTCCTCTTCGAAAGACTGGAACGCTTGATGTTGAAAGATATCACCAAAGTAAGCAAAAACTATTGCAAAAAAAAATTGCTCTTTTAATTGCTGTCTGTGGACATCTGCCCAGACACGCATAAGAAGAGCACATCTAGTGGTCAGTACATACAAATCAATTTATAGAATTGGTAAGCCAGGTGGCACAATACATTTCTTGCATGCTATTTGATCCATGAAAGGGAGACAGTCTCATTTTAAATCCTTTCCTCACAGAAAATTGTTCTGATAAAGTGACTCATGAGGTCCAAAAGTTAATTAATTTGGTGGTTACTGACAAACTATTTCTTTCAAATTTAAAGTTATTAAACATCAGGGGCCAAATCCATCCCTCATTAACTAAAGTGAAGTAAATAGCATTGCGACGGACTTTTACAATACATTGCTGCTGACCCATCTGTGAAGGAGAAAAGCATAACACCATGAGCTGTGTGGGAAAGCCCACACACTGCCCATTCAAATATATGCAAGTTCTGTCCTCTTTGATTACAGTTTACATTGTTTGGATAGCTGAGTAGTCCCACCAATAATGTGTATGCCAGGCGTCTACACAGTTTTCTTGTACCGCAAGTGTTTGGCCTCTAGCAAAGTACCTAATGAAATGCAAACTGCAAGTTTAGAACATGTTTGCAATAAAGACAGGGCAAAATTTGCAGAGTAATGCATTTTTCAACTACTGAATATGTAAACACAGTGAGGGATAAATTAAATGTGTTTGAAGAAGTCCTTTGTCCCTTAACTTACTATATGATTTTGATGACTGATATTTGTGCTTAGTAGTGTTTGAGTATGCTGGAGCATGTTCCATAACACTGATGAGTGACAGCCTCTGCAGTTTCAGCTTGAATCTTTGCTAGGAAGTAGAAAGAGCCAATGAGGCCATCATAGAGGTTAATGAAGTGCAGATAAGCAAGGTTTGAACTGGACTCATCTGCTTATAAGCAAAGCAGAACTGATTTTTGTGTTATGCTCATTTCAGAAATTACTTTCATGTTGGCTGCTACTTGTACCGAAGCTCAACGGTAATTTTCTCCCCTGTTCTTTTCTGCTTGTCTGGAAAACCATCACCTACAAAGGAGTTACATTATAATGTAAGGTTTCTTTTCCTTTCTAAAATCCTCCAAAGAAAAAATTTTCAGCCAGAACTGGTCTTATAGGCTTTCTCTTGGCAGGACTTGTGCAAGTACAGTCTCAAATGACTAGCAACAAGCATGTAAAATACATACATAAAAGTGTTGCTGCACTAGCTAGCACACCTCTTGGTCCAAGACTAATATCCCACTGCTCAAGAAAGGTACCAGATGCTCTACTCTATTACTAATGCAGTGCATTACTGCTGACTTCTCTGCCTGGCAAGTAATCTCTACCAGTTTGTCTAGAAAACACCATATCTAGCATAGTATCTTACAAAGCAAATGCACTGAGCTGTGTTTCCAGCCAGGAATGCTACCTGATCAAACTGGAAAGTATTCTTGAAAGCTGTCCACCCAGAGAAAGTATCCCATCCAAAGGAGTAATAACTAACACCCATGTGGGCCTGCAACAGGTTTCCGTGCAGTAGACAGGCTGTAAAGCTACTTCTTTCTATTGCCTTTCCCTTGTAGAATTGAGTTGGTTTAATTCCGGACAATTACTGCAATTCCCACATAAAAATAAGTTTTCCAGAAAGCTATGCACACAGAATGAGGGCAATATCTGAGAATCATCTGAGAATCATCTTAAAATGTACTAGGTAATAGTTCGATAATCTTTAATTACAGTACAACAATTCTGTAATCAAAAATAGTTAAAGATAGCAGTCCTAAATGTTCTGCTTATTGCCAGTGTAAAATTTCCACACTGTGAGTTTGGATCTTCTCCCACATCTGCAGCAAGAATGCCGTGTTGCCTGATGGCTACACCTTGGTATGTATCTTGCCCCTTGTCTCTCTATGTGGCTCCAAAAGCTTTTTTCCAACTCTTTTTCCAGAGGCTAGAGCTTTTAACAATGTTCCTGCTTTGATTTTGTTTGATCTCTTCCTTTTCTAAAACATGAAACAAGTTTGTTGGAACTCTGGCTAGTGTTGGCTCCCCTTGCCTTTCATTAGGGATCTCTATGTCTCTTGTAGGCGGCTGAGGAGTAAGTGGGGGTGCTGAAGTACTGCAATCACCTTTCAAGGTATAGTAGGCTTTCCTCTGTTGCCTGAGGCTGTTTTGCTCATGCTGCTTTGCAGTGTTGCTCTGCATCCACGAGTGTGTAAATCAGACACACACACGCACCCCTACACACACCTGGGGCAGACACAGTCCTGCCCTATCTGTCTCCTGTGGCAAGCGGTAACCAAACAATGTTCTTCGTTGCATTGTACACATAGCTGGGGTGCCACTGGCTCATTGTTCATGATAGGACACATTTTGCAAGCCACTGTACTAGAGTTTCTCACGAAAATTAAAAATGCCCAGGTGTGAATATGTCTAGTAGATTTTTCCTTTTCAGACAGTTAAGAATCCCCGTTTTATGTGTTTGTTCTCTAATCTGACAACTACAAGAGGCTCAGTTGCTGATGTGTTTGATTTTAGCCTTTTAGTCATTAGCATCTGTCTGGATTAAGGCCTGGCGAGTTTAATAAGCTTGTATAGAAATCTCATTGCCTTAGTTTATGTGATTGTTGTGGTCATCAATTTTTATTATATTTTCAGCTAGCTCATACTGTTTTATTATTTTCAACATAGCATTTAGTTTTCCTTCAATCATTCAGGTTTTGCAAACTTCTTTACATAGGATGCTGTTGTCCTCTCCCTAAACCTCAGATCTTTTGAAGGTTCAATTACTCTTTGCCAGTCTTGTGTGTGAGCTTTGGCATGCCAGTCACTACCTTGGTTGCTGGTTCTTTTAGGTAATTGCTTTCCCTGTATCTTCTGAGTCATGCTGTTGAGTCCTCAGCAATGAGTTGGATTTGTGTTAATATCGCAAGCAACTCTCTCTGGCCTGACTCATATTCAAGGCAGTATACCAAAAGACACTATGAAGGCACTCATTTTCATGGTGTTTTGCTGCTGAATTGTACATCCAGAGTGCTGAGTGGACACGCTATGGAGAACTTTTGAGCTGTGCCATATGAGGGACTAGATGGGAAGACGGTTAGTGCTATTGCTGTTTAGCTTAGATTTGGAGTGCATTTCTGGATCACACCAGTTTGTTTATTTTTTTTTTGTTTATGTTGGAAGGTAATTCCTACATTAAGTTGGAAAGTGGCTCCTTTGCTTTTCCAAATACTCCCAGATATGCTGTGGGCTGGAAAATACCTTCTCTGTTTTGGGCACCTTGTCAATAGGAGGGTTGCCATACACAGGCTACTGACACTGTATCAGAAATTTTATTTTAACTTTATTAATTAATTTTATTTTTCTAGTGATCTGATGGCCCATCCAAAGTGCCAAGAAATCTTCTCTTAATCTGCAAAGTGTCATAGATTCATATAATGTTTTGGCTTGGAAGTGACCTTAAAGATCATCTAGTTCCAACCCTCCCTGACATGGGCAGGGACACTTTCCATTGGACCAGGTTGCTCAAAGCCCCATCCAACATGGCCTTGAACACTTCCAGGGATGGGGCATCTACCACCTCTCTGGGCAATCTGTGCCAGTGCCTCACCACCCTCATAGTGAAGAATTTCTTCATTGTATCTAATTAAATTTTCCCTCATTCAGTTTAAAGCCATTACCCCTTGTCCTATCACTACAGGCTCTGCTAAAAAGTCTGTCCCCATCTTTCTTACAAGTCCCCTTTAAGTACTGGAAGGCTGCAATAAGGTCTTCCCAGAGACTTCTCCTCTCCAGGATGAACAACACCAGCACTCCCAGCCTGTGCTCATAGGAGAGATGTTCCACTCCTCTGATTGTTTTTGTGGCCATCTTCTGGACCTGCTACAACAGGTCTATGTTTTTCCTCCTGAGCTGAGGACTCCAGAGCTGGATGCAGGACTCCAGGTGGAGTCTTACCAGAGTGGAGTAGAGGGGCAGAATCACCTCCCTAGACCTGCTGGACACAATTCCTTGGATACATCCCAGGCTATGGTCACCTTTCTGGATTGCAAGTGTACATTGCTGGGTCATGTCCAGCTTCTCACCAGCCAACACGCCCAAGTTTTTCTTCTCGGGGCTGCTCTAAATCCATTCTCTGCCTAGACTGTATTTGTGCTTGGGATTGCCCCAACCCATGTGCGCTTGGCCTTGTTGAACTTCATGAGCTTAGCATGGGCCTACTTCTCAAGCCTGTCAAGGTCATTTTGGATGGCATCCATTTCCTCCACTGTCTCATCTGCACCACAGAGCTTGGTGTCATTGGCAAACTTGCTAAAGGTTCTCTCAATACCACTGTCCATATCACCAACAAAGATGTTAAACAGTGCTGGTCCCAATACCAACACCTGAGGAACATCACTCATCACAGGCCTCCACTTGGACATCAAGCTGTTGACTGCAACTCTTTGAGCACAATCATCCAGTCAATTCTGTATCCACTGAGTGGATGTCTGTTGGATCCTTGTTGATTGTCACCAATCACCTCCTTATTTTCCACATGCCTTAGCATAGTTTCCAGGAGGATCTACTCCATGATCTTCCCAGACACAGAGGTGAGACTGACTGGTCTGTAGTTCCCCAGGTTTTCCTTTGTTCCCTTTTTAAAAATGGGGGTTACTTTTCCCCTTTTCCAGTCAGTGGGCACTTCACCAGACTGCCATGACTTCTCAAATATGCTTAGCAACTTCATTCACCAGTTCCCTCAGGACCTGTGGATGTATCTCATCAGGTTCCATGGACTTCTACACCTTCAGGTTCCTTAGATGGTCTTTAACCTGATCTTATCCAACAGTGGGCTTCATTTCCCTAGACCCCGTCTTTGCCTTCTGCGATTTGGATGATGTGGCTTGAGCATTTGCTGGTGAAGACTGAAGAAAAAAAGTCATTGAACACCTCAACCTTTTCTAAATCCCAGGTAACCAGGTATCCCATTTCCTTCCAGAGAGGGGCCACATTTTCACTTTTATCACCAACACACCAATAAAACCTTTTCTTGTTGTCCTTTATATCCCTGGCCAGATTTAATTCTATCAAGGCTTTAGCTTTCCTAACCTGATCTCTGGCTGCTCAAACAATTTCTCTGTATTCTTCTCAGGCTACCTGTCCTTGCTTCCACTCCCTGTAGGCTTCTTTTTTGTGTTTGAGTTTGTCCAGGAGCTCTTTGTTCATCCATGCAGGTCTCCTGGCATTTCTGCCTGACTTCTTCTTTGTTGGGATGCATCATCCCTGAGCTTGGAGGAGGTAATCCTTGAACCTTAACCAGCTTTTTTGGACCCCTCATCCCTCCAGGGCTTTATCCTGTGGTACTCTACCAGGCAGATCCCTGAATGAGGCCAAAGTCTGCTATCCTGAAGTCCAGGGTAGTGAGCTTGCTGTGTGCTTGGCTGTCCTTTAATGGCTTTCATTTTCATAGGGATTTTTAGCAAGATTGATGATTCTAAATTCATTTTTTCCCCCAGTACTAGCTTTACAAGCATAAATAAAAATCTAAATGTGCATGATATACCTTGTACCAATCCTTAATACAGTCCTCTGCAGGGCAGATGCCCTTCCTAAATTCTTAGTTGCAATTTAATATTAAGTCCTGAGGTAGGATTAGTCTTTTGATGTAGGTTGCACATTTCTCGTGTTTAAAATCTTATGGTATCCTTTGTGGACCTCTTTCTTCTCTGAACAACAACTGTATCAAGTCACCTCCACTAAATTTTCATCTTGCCACAGAATACTTGTTCCTTTTTGCTTTTCTGTGTCAGGGGAAGGGAGAAGAGACATGTTTCTTGAAAAAGATGTTTGTGCCACCTCACACATTCTTCCTTATTCTGGGTCCCACAAGGTACAAGTCTACTTCTGGAAGGCCCATTATGCCTGCAACTTGGCCATGTATGTCTTCCCTGTCAGTGACAGCTGACCTGTTCCTGCGTTTCCTGTTGGCTGCATAAATATATCGCTGATGGTACCTCTTTGTTTCACTCTGTGCATGCCAGGATGAGAGCTGATGCATATCCACTACTTCCTGCACGCCCCTGTGCCCTAGTGTGAAATTGAGTGTGAAATTGTCTTCCCTTCTACTTTTCCCCCAGGAACCTGTTGAAGTCTGTGCACAAAGATAAATGCCAAAGGGAGTCATTGCAGATTTTATTTTCAAATACAACCAGTGTATGTGGAGCCTCCACTTTTGGATTCTACCTTGAGACACTTCTCTTGACCCATAGCGTTAACACGTGCCTTTCTCTTTCATTCTGTCCCATTTCCTTGTCAGTGGGAGATGCTGGTGTTGGACACTTCTGCCTATGAGACCTACAGATCTTACACTAGCAATGCAGGATTGATGGGAGCTTCTGAAAAAAAGTGGTTCTCGGTTATTAGAAACTTGTGTGGACAAATTCTGTCTGAGTAGCACAGTTTAATGATTCATATCCATGTTACCCTTTGGCTGAAGGTTACCTAATATTACAGAGCCAGACCTCAGTTTAATAATCTTTTTTGCTGGAAAAGATCATGCTTGAGACCTCATCTAGCTTTCTCTGTTCAGCATGACTGACCATGTTCCCCAGGTGCTTCCTGCATTGCTGGGACATTTTTGCTTAGAATCCTCTAACCCAGTAAACCTTTTATTCTGCAAAACTGCTCATGTTCAGCAGTAGCATAAAGGAATGGAGGAAGCTGCTTGAGACAGGGCAGAAACTGAGTGACTTGACATCAGCTCAAACTTACAAGATATGTTTAAGGAAATTGTGAGCCATTTCTCTCGGAGCCAGAGAGCTGGGAGGGAGGTACAGGAATTAGGTAGGAGGACTCCGTAGCTGACCAACTGATTTCTTGTCCAACCTGTACAAAAGCAAATTGCCTCCATCGGTTCAGCGTGACCTATCTCTTGAGATAGCTGTTGCATAGTTCCCTTTGTTTTCTTTTGATGACTGGTGTGTTTGTGTGCTGCAGTGATATATCCAATGGTCTGTGTATCCTTCAGGGTCACCCGGCTGCTCCAGCTCAAATGAGCTGGCTGGGGAGCCTGAAGGCAAAGTATTGCAACTGACCAAAGACTGACCTTAGACAACCTGAACCCTTT
>NW_010548234.1:102044-116281 GCF_000687285.1 Phaethon lepturus
TGAATGCATTAGTTATTAATCTTGCTTAAACCTTCTGTTTTCATCTGCAAGCTGTCTGTCCCTTTGAAATGAAGTCCTGGAAGCTAGATGGGTTATAACACTGGCTAAATGATTTTTACTAGTCACTAAAACACATAACAGAAAAATTAACACAAAAAACACAGAAAAATTAACCTTTTTTCTCCTCATACTGTAGGGTCCTCCTCTTCTTCTGTCACTTCACTTCAAGACGTTGTCCCAGGGTAAGAGTAACAATATGAATATATTTTTTTTCTATTTACTTTCCACGGGAGTATTACTTCATGCTGCCTTGTGCCATAAGCAAGAAGAGATTGAAGCTGATGATGAAGTCTAAAAAATTAATATAATTGGGTGTTTTTATTCTCGGTTTGTGGGTATGGTCAATGAAGTACAAATTTAAGAGATATGGAAAAAAATCTGAAATTTCACCAACTTATTAAGTAATAGTACAGAAATTGCATCTGAAAAGAACCTTCAGCCACTGTGCTCTCTAGTATCTGCCTGAAAAAGTTAGCCTGTGTGTACTTCTATAATAAACAGCTCATACGGCTTTTAAATTCCAGATACAGTGATGTGCTGGGGAGTTTGCTGGAAGCTTAATTCAGTAGGTAACATGATATCACATGTAGACAACCTGAACACCAAACACTGCTTCTCAGCTTTCTTATATTACACAAGCGTCAGTTCTTGAAATCCTGAAGTGTTTGTGATTCTTCACTTGAAAATCTTCATCTAAGTTTTTCCAATATCATGAAATGAAGCTCAGGGTTTCACTTCTAACCTACAGTTTGGCCACCGAGACACTCCACTTGCGATCTCATTATCAACTTTTGCAGAGTGTAGTAAATATGGAGGTAGCTGTCAACCCATCTTTTACAAGTTCCACTTCTCTAAGTGGACTTCTATTTAAATTTATTTGTCCTATTATCTATATCCAGGTGACGAGGTTCCCAAAAAGATTAGAAGTTTCCTGTGATATCACTCTGCAGCTTCCCAATTTGCAGATCAACTGCTGTCTCACTTCATATGGAGGGAGATAGTTCCTACAACCTGTACAGAAATCCGTCTGCAGAAACCTTCTATAACATACAAGACTTATTTTACAATTTCATTAAAGGCTCAGGAAGATTTGTGGTAGCACATATCCCATCCTGTGAGCTAGCAAGGCATGTTTCCAGTTAATTTGCATTGCAGGAAGATTACATAAACTGGCAACCTGCAGAGAGTTCTTCAGTGAAGACTGGCTTAGTTCACAGAAGTCCTGACTATTTTTCCTTCACATGGGTCAGCCAGAGTCTGATCTCTTCAATGCTTCTCTGGAGAGCAAGAACATTAACCACCAAATTCAACCAGCTAGGTATCACAGCTCCAGTGGTTTTTTTCATCTGATGATTTCCTGAGGCCCCTGGAGATGATGACATGAATAAACAAAGCGGTTCTACAACACCACATATGGTCTCTGCCTGAGTTCTGCCTGCCCCTGTTGTCTTTCTGCCAGAGCTATCATCTGGCTACATCCAGAGATCACAGAGATCAGGCAGAGTTGCAAGCTGCTTTCTTTCATCACCTTCACATTGTGGTGATCTTCTCCCCAGTTGGCCAAACATTCCTTAGATCTGTGTCTAAGTCCCCTGAACCCATCTGCCCTTTGCATGGACGTTAAACATCCTTACAATGTGGGGCTGTCTGCTGCAGAGTGTTTCATAGATTTGTCAAGGATGACTTCCACTCTCCTCAGTCCTGCTTTGGTTTGTGAGTGCAGAAATGGCTCATGAATTTAAAGACTAGAAAACAAGTTGCAAAATTACTTGAGAGAATGATGATGTGCTATCTTTTAATATATGCACAATATTTTTCAAACATAGATGCAATATATTTTTATAGACTTCAAATCAAAAGTGAGTTACCTTTGAATGTTTCTAAGTCCTTCCTCCATTCAAGAATTTCTAAGGGGGGACATACAATTGTGTATGTTGCATGTAGAAATTGTTCTCGTATGTACAATCTCCATGAAGAAACAGTTAAACAACTGTTCAGCTAGTGAAAATTGTTAGGTGCTTTATATCAATAAGTAATTCTTGTTATAGAGTTTTCAACAAATAGCAATTTGCCATTAAAAGACATTGCAAAAAATCAAAAGAAAATATTTCATCTGAAGATTAGTATGTATAGATATATGTGTATGTACACATGTGTATATACACCTACAGACAAATGTATACAGACATGTATAAACACATATGTGTATATGTACATACACATATACATATTTAGGTATATATAGTCTTATTGATAATTATTCCTGATATTCTGCTACACATGATCTCAGCACAGGTAGGATTTCATTTTGGCTCACTCCCTTGTGGCAACTGTGTCCACAATTTAACTCTCCTACAGACTATGCCTCTTGAAATAGTACTTCTGTCATTGACAAAGCAGTGGGAGTTCCCCGCTGACTGTGTTGTCTAGTCTTGTTACTGGCCCTGGTTACTTCAAAGATGAAATCTGTGCTGGTGTACCTGGCCCATAAAGAAAGCACAAAGCCTTCTGAACTGTAATTCTCAGTGTAAAGTGTGCCCTTATGAAGAAATACATCATCAGCTTTAATTTAATACAAATCTTTCTGGACCTTTTGGTTTCAGTTGAAACACTGATCTCCTGAAACCTTTCAGATTTTTTTTTTCCGTATTTCTATTCCAGATTTCAAATTTTCACTTTGCTTTCTATCTGGAGAAGATGCAAATATTGTGGACTTTGTGGCATGGAAATTCTTGCATCTTCTTATTAGGTACGAAAGAATTCACATGTTCATTTAAAGTGACCACAGAAATACTAAGCTTAGATTGATGCTCACTCTCTTGCCTTTAATTTTAAGCCCATCCTAAAAATGTTGTGCCATGTTTAGATGAGTGAACTGCTCCAGCTCTGATGTGACATTATTCCTGAAGCTTTTCCTCTACACTTACTTGTAGTTTTTGTTTGCCTTTTTTTGTTTGCATCCTGTGAAATTTATGCCAAAAAAGGTCTAAAAGTAATAGTTATTGATAATATTCAGTAGCTAGATATGTTTTCCAAATGCATGCACATGTCTTTGTCTTCTGCTATGTCTCACGTTTTTAGTGCGCTTCATTGCATACCCATGTGCTGAGAGATTATAATGAGAATATAATTTTGTTGATCTCTAGTTTGTTTTTCCACACTAAGGAAGAAGTAATTTTCCATTCTCAGTCTTGTGCTACTGTCTTTCTCTGAATAGACAGTATCCAGTTAAAGACAAGCATCTCCAAGCAATGTCTTCTGACAACAGAAGGAAGGGTAGGTATAGCAGCAGTACCTCATTGAAGATAAAAGTCCTTGTAAGGTGTTTATAGAAAAATAGTAATTGATAAACAATATTTTCCTTTCATTTAACATCTGGCAAAGTTACTTTAATACGACTAGGACACTTAGGTACTTGTTGGACACTTACATACTCTTCAGTGACAAAAAGAGCAGCATTCCTTTCTTCCTCCTTCCTCATTTTTAAAAAATCTTTACAGTAATAAACAGCATTGTCAGTAATGAGCAGCAGTACCCTGCAAAACTTGTGCAGCCAGAACTCCTATTAATTCTGGAACAGGGCTATAAACTCAAGCTTCCAGGCTATTGATTGAACTGAATCTGAATTTATATGATGTAATTGTCAGGAAACTACATTTCAAAATGTCTTTAGACTCCTATACATTTTAATTATGCTGCCTGGGCTTGGACAGCCAGTGGCAGAGCATCCCCCACAGGTGGTTCTTCTCCTACACCCTGTTTGCAGCCAGCTGCTTGGGGAGTTGTCCCTGTCCTGTGCTGCACACACTTCTGGTCTTCCTTAAAAAGAAGCCTCAGCTTTGTTACTGTTTAATTTCTAGCTCTTTTCCTTAATTTCTTATGGGGATCAACATCAGCTAGGTAAACTGTAGGTGTGCGTAACAGCATCCCTTTAACTCTTTGCAAGCTGAAACTTTGCCTATGTTTTGGGCACCTAAGAGGCCCACTTAACTGAGAAAATGGGGCTTGAGTCAGCTTGATAAATGGGAAGGCCACGGCTTGAAGAAGGCTAGAAAATTGGTAAAGGATGTGATGTTTTTACTTGTGAAGTTCCTCCATCTTAAGGGCAACTACAGCCTGAAGCTATCATCAAAAAAAGACCTGAAGGACATCTATTCCATGTGAAGGTGAGTGGAGCTACAGTTAAACCCTTTCACCTGGTGACATACAGGGCTGGGGAGATTGAAATGCAGCTGAAGGGAGGCCTGGGAAGCAAGCTGTGCTTGCAGATGCAAACTTTGACTACCTGTGTGAGGTTGATATGACACTTCACTTCTGTGATATGAGAATATACTGTCATTGCTCCCAGTATAAGCATATAACCAGCACAGGAAGCAGAGCTACAGTGAGTATCTACCAGAGCTGTATTTGCAAGCTTAATTTTGTGACAAGTATCATGAGGTTACTTTTGGTCTTTCTGCTCTGCGTGTCTGTTTCTGTAAGTAGGATCATTATGCAACAAGAATGTTCTGGTAAACTCAGCAAATGTTGCACCCCCGAATAGGTTTGTGATGGTTAAAGCATTTTACTCAAGAAATCTTCTCATTGGGGCTTTCAAACTTCTGTCAACATCACTGAACTCTAAAATCTTGGGATAACTGCTCTGCTGAGGAGACATCATGTGGCATTAGTACTTTTTTAGTGGTTATACCAGTCATCGGCAAATTTCTGCTGCTGATAAAACAGACATAGACAATAGCCAGGAGCTAAAGCAACCGAAGAGTAAAAGGGATAGAGCCTCACTGGCCTGTGCAAAAAGGAAAGCAACTTTCTTTTTCTCCGGTTTGAATACACCTATACAGTGTTCTCCTTCTAACAGCGAGAGTGTCTGCTCTTGTTTCAGTCTACTTTAATTCCCAGGTGTGCACAGGTTTAGCGGCAATCTTTGAAGAAGCTGACTCAGCTAACAGCAGGTTAGCTGATATAGGTTATACAGCGACAGTTACAGCTATGTCATGCAAGTGTTTGTGGGGTAATGCACCTGCTTCTCAGCAGGTTTAGACTGCTGTACCGCCTGCCCGTGCTGCTCGTTACCAACGCTAATTCCCTTCACTCCTACCTGGCACTGTTATATTGTTGTGCTCCATCGTGGATCTCTGGTGCCCACGTCATGACTGAGGTCTAACAGTTAAAAGTACAAGAAACCCTTGTTAGTAACTGGCGGCCCGCAACCTCCAACTCTACAACGTGTTATTTACCAATACCTACAAAAAATTAATAGTTAGTTGAAATAGCTTTAAAGTAATTAGAATAGCTGACTATTACCACAGAGTTTTCCAAAGCGTAGTTGTGCAAAATATGTGTTTGACCTGGTATTGCCCCTCCACTCGCTTAAATGTTTATTCTCTTCACTATTTATTGTTCTGAGAGCAGAGTGTAAATTTGTTCAGAGTGGAATCTACTATGATTTTTCTGATCACGGTCGAGGACATGGGGAAGACTCAAACAGTGCTGATCTACTTAAAATGTATCAGATTCCATTTTGTTTCCAGTATTTTGCCTCACTCTTTGCTCATCTTGCATAACAATGTAGTACAAAGATTTTTTTTCTTTTTACATATATTAAACTCCTCATTTAAAGTATATTGGGATGTTCCAGGAACTAGATTGATAATGGGCATATTTATCAACAAAAGTGCCAGCAAATGCGGAAGAGCTAAGTATCCAATCTGTTTCTTTAATCAACAATTCATAGCCCATTGCTTTCTAGAAGACATTCCGGCTTGTTTTTTTGGTTTTATTTTATCATCAAACATATAGATAAAAAGAGAGTTTAATACTCTTTACAGCATATGAATGTGGAAAAAAAAGAAAAATTACCTACTAAAAATCTGCTGAAGACTCTGTTTTCTTACTTTATAGAAGGGTAGATGGAAACTAGATGAAGTCTGAGGAAGAAATAAAAGATCTCCTAGACCCATATAAACTCCTACTTGATAACTAAATAGGCAGGCAGGCTATATTTTTCAAAGAATGGCTTGAATTTTTGCAAGAGGATTTTTTTGCAAATGGCCTGCATTTTTGCTAGATGTGGCAATTTCTCTTGATTCTCCAGCTACATGATTAAGACATCCTCAAATTTCTTTCTTCCTCTAGGGATGAGGTGTCACTGGTCCTCCTCCACCCCTGGTAGATTTTATTCACAGGCCTTTTGAATTGTCAGAGACAAGATTTTTGGTTTTAGTAGCTGTATTTCCTGAGGGAGGTATCAGATTTTATTATCATTGCTAGTTATCAAGGGAAGTGGAAGCAGAAGGCTGAGGTTCTCTGGCAGGATAGAATCAGCGTGGGGGTACCTAGCAGTGCATCAAAAATGCTGCTGCTGTTTGACTTTTTGTAATTCTATCATTGTGTGTCCCTGCTGTTCTTTGTTTGGACCTTGCACAGCTGACACCTCCTTGGATACCTATATAATGGTTTAGCTTAGTTCAGAGCATTAGTGCCCTTTTGCAGTGAATCCCTCACCTGCCATTACTTACAGTGTGGGGTTTGGATACAAAGAAGTTTCAGTACACGTGAATGAAACCAGAGATACTGATACAGGTGATAAGAAGTTAAGGCTTAGTAAAGTTTGTGTGTGATATCCGAAAGTAAGCAAGCATCCTGCTTAAGACAGCCACACACCCCAGCAGCTGCCTGAGTGGGGCTAGGGACAGGTGCTTACGATGTCCCTCCATCTCATGTCTCTCCATATTCCGTGCATCCAGTCTTCAAGCCCATCTTCAGTCCACTTCTGCTACTGAAGACCACTTTGAACAGCCCACTTATTTTCAAGCACCTCTTTGTGGAGTAATGGCAGAGTCTGTGGGCACAAGATGGATGCTGATGGGAAATAGAGTACTTAAGTCACCTACCTTGGTACTCCTGGCCTCCTGTTCTTCTGTTAGCTTGCGTCTCTAAGTAACTCCAGGCTTTTGCTGCATTTGAAGAGGGAGGGTTGTCTGTGTTTTACATAGCTTTTATCAAATTCTTTTCCATTTGTTCAGTGGAGGAGTGGCAATTATCATTTCTGGAGTTCTTGAAATGAAACAGAAGCATCTGGATTGCCTGTGGCTGTAAGCCTACACTCTGAGAGAAAGCACGCTGCAGCAAACTAAATTCAGCTAACAGTACCTTACCACTTTCAGTCCAACGCAAGCCCTGTTTTACACAACAACATGTGGCCATTAGTGGCTGTCATAAAGTAATCGGACAGCACTGTCAATTTGACTCTCCTGTGTCTTGTGGATGTGTGAACAAACCACGGCAACCAAGACAGTAAATGAGGATTTCTTTGGACTTTCCAACCTCTTACCATCTGTACTGCTGCTCCTGTAAGTGTTGTACAGTGCACTGTATGTAAGCAACATTCTAGAAAACAGCAAACCCAAGCTTGGGCTCTTCCTTACCTTGACAGAGAGGTGAACCCATATTTCATGACTAAGATGCAGCTGGTCAAACAGCAGCTGAAAATTTTTTCTTGTCAGTTAAGGAATCAGTTCAACAGATTCCTAAATCAGGAGTGTGAAAACAATGCAGTGCAGTGAATTCAGTGTAGAGGTGGCACAGGAACTTGGATTTGACACTGGCTGGGATAACTTGCTTGTATGGCAGAGATGGAGCAAGTCTTGTGTAAAATATGTCTCATACCTTTGCCAGGTTAGTCAAGATGATAGCATCAAAATGTCTGCAGCCTAGCATAAAAGTCCATGACCCAGCTGAGACATGTTTGAGCGCTGAGAACAATCTGTGTCTGGCTAAGACAGAGGCAACAGTGATTAAGGCTTAGGAGGTCCACCAATAGAGCCAACACAAATAAGGAAGACCACAGTAGAAAAAGCCTCTGTGAGCTCTTTAAGGCTCAAAACCAGCCAGAGGATAGATGTTACCTCCAGGATGGATTGCTTTACTGAATTGCCAGTTCAGCTTTCCAAACCTGAATTGCTTTCCAGAGGAAAAGAGAAAGGAGAAGCACCTGGAAATACTGGCAGCAACTCTTGGTTTAGCTCTTGGGTTCAGGAGCATTCTCTTTGTTCTGCACTTTTCTGTTGGTCATCTTCTGAGTCAGTTTTGTGTCAAGCTCACCTGTGAATGCTTTCCTTGCCCTGAAGTTCTTTCTGCATTAGCAGTCCTGCCATGTTCACAGTATGGTGGAGTCCTACCACCATTCAATGGTCTATTCACAATCTCAGAGGCTGTGTACAATAGCCATTCATCTTCATCAGCGTTGAGAATTTCTAAGAACATAGTAATATTTTCATCTGCTACTGCACTTTCTCCTTGTTCACTTTCTTCTTGCATATGTAGGAGCTCTGTGCAAGGAGCTTTGCAAATGCATGAGAGATATACCTCCTGTATCACGGCAGCCAAGACTGGATCCATATAGCTGCTGTTCCTGCCCTGGGGAAGGTGAGAGCAGGATAAAAGTACAGCAGGATGATGTTTCTCAGAAGGTTCTTTCCCAGGTTGCTAGCTGACCCCACTAAGGAAAGATCAGGCATAGGCCTCTTCCCGCCAAACACTCCCTACAGTGCAATTGCAGGTGAGCAGAGTGCTGCATACAAAACAATTTCATGTAGAAGATGACACACCCAGGGTTCATATTGCCTAAACAATACAATCTTGCACTAAATCATCCATTGAAAAGACAGTAACATATCTCAGCGTGTCTCCATTCTGCTCTGCCAGGTGGTGTGGGTAGGCACAGCATTAATGACCACAGACTGGGCTTCTGTAGAAGCGTAAGGATCTTCCCAGAATAAATTGTCACCCGTAAAGCTCACAAAATCCCTTGGGGGATGGCCATCATTGCTTTCTCACCCTGTAGCCCCTGAGTACTCTACTTAAAACAACCTGCTCATTAGCAGCTGGCTACCTTCTGAGTCTGGCTGGTTTGGGTACTTGCAATAAAACCTGGTGTCGTTCACGGTGGACTGGCTGGGCATGATCTGCAGCAAAGGAATACCAGAAGGAGGACAGCCCCTGCAGGAGAGCCAAACCCTGCATGTCTTAGTCCCTAAGCAGGCATCAGGAGGATTCATAAATTTGTTCCACTTAGTGAAATACTCAAGCGTGAAGTCAGTTTAAAGGCTATATGTATTATTTATTCTGCCTGGGAATTGGAAGAAGATCCCTAAACTAACAGCAGGCCTAATCCTAATGTGAGATTGCATGACTGAGAAGTGGCCAAACACGTCTGAAATGTGGAATATGCTCTCTTTCCTTCAACTAGATCTATGCTTTGGAATTTATATCAAAACCAAAGCACAATTTGGCTCAGTTTTTCTGGCCATACTTAGTTTGGAAAACAGACACATGCATTTGACTGCCAGGCAATCTTGCTTATTTTATTGCATTTATTTAAAACCATGGAAAATTCTATATGCCCACTTAAATTAATGCATTGTTGTCAGGTCAAATAGATCAGAATAAAGACTGGTTTGGATCCTGCGTCTCAGGGTTCACCTAGGCTGAATTTCTTTCATGGTTTCTTCAGCTCCCATGAGAATCTCTTAATATCGCATTGTATCTCTTTCCCAGGTTTTTTCATGAGTCCAATGTAGAAAACAAGAGGCAATACTTGTGTGATTCTTACCTAGTGGGATAGGCAGGCTATCCTTTTAGAAACAACTATTCATTGGACTGAATTAATTTTCTACTTCTGAATACAATGGATGCAAATCAAAAGAAAGCCATCCTCAACTGCATATATTTTATATTTTACCATACCCTTATCTCTGCTTTAGTGTATTTGAATATAACATCACTTTAGTCTCTCTCAAAACGTTTTTTTTTGCTATCTGTGAGATTCTGCATATAAAACACACTTGGTTGGACTCTTAAAAATAATGTGGTGGGTCATTGTGAAGGCATGATGTTTGCTGAAAACAGAGAAAGTTATTGTAAGAATTGTGCAGAGATAAATGTGTAAGTAATTTAAGTCCCTCTTTTTTAATCCTTGTATTTGAGAGTCCACTGGGGACTAAAGTGAAAGGTCTTCATTGAGGACCATTACTTTTTTGACCATTTTGGAAAAAAAATAAATTATATTAAGAAAAATAGGTACTCACAAAAATTACACACTGAGAATGTTGCCTGTTCCTTCTCTGTGTGATTCCACTGCTTTTTAGAGCGTTCAGAGGTATCTCCCTATTGAAAAAAGAATGGAAGCACAGGACAGTCAGATTTCTCTCTAAATACAGATGCTCCATTGCCAGTCTTGTCATTCATTCTTCCACTTTATTTAACTGCAAGATTTTATGAATGTTTGATCAATATTTTGCATTATAAAATGCAATAAATTTTAATTTCTGGTTTTGCATTTTACCAACAACAATAAAAATTTTTACTCACCTATAATAAACAAAAAAAGCAAAAATTGCCACATTTAGCCTTTGAAGACGCAGTCCTGACATGGAATCTGAACTACAGGAAACAGTGAAAGGTGTTTTATAAAGCTTATCGTAAACTATAATGGGTACCATTGCATTGCCCATTGAATTATATATATGTATTATAGGATCATTTAAGTTCGAAAAGACCCTGGAGATAATACGAAAAAGATCATCAAGTCCAACCATAAACCTTACACTGCCAAGTCTCCCACTAAACTGTGTCCCTACACACCACAGCTACACATCTTTACCTTCTGGGATGGTCATACAAACACTTCCCTGGGCAGCCTGTTCCAATTCTTGACAACCCTTTGGGTGAAGAAATTTTTCCCCAGAGCCAGTATAAACCTTCCTTGGCAGAACTTGAGGCTGTTTCCTCTTGTGCTATCGCTAGTTACTTGGGAGAAGAGACCAACACCCTCGTCGCCACAACCCCCTTTCAGGCAGTTGTAGAGAGCAATGAGGCCTCCCCTCAGCCTCCTGTTCTCAGGCTAAACAACCCCAGTTCCCTCAGCCGTTCCTCATAAGACTTGTGCTCCAGACCCCTCACCAGCTTTGTTGCCCTTCTCTGGACACGCTCCAGCACCTCAACATCCTTCTTGTAGTGAGGGGCCCAAAACTGAACACAGTATTCAAGGTGCGGCCTCACCAGAGCTGAGTACAAAGGGACCATCACTTCCCCAGTCCTGCTGGCCACACTATTTCTGGTACAGGCCAGGACGCTGTTGGCCTTTTTGGCTACCTGGGCACACTGTGGGTTCATTCAAGGCCCTTTCCCACCAGGCCCCTCCCCAGCCACTCTTCCCCAACCTTTAGCTTTGCATGGGAATGTTTGTGACCCCAGTCCAGGACATGGCATTTGGTCTTGTTGAACCTCATACAACTGGCCTTGACCCTTTGACCCAGCCTATCCAATCCCTCTGTAGAGCCTTTCTACCCTCCAGCAGATCAACACCCCCACCCAATTTGGTGTCACCTGCAAACTCACTGAGAGTGCAGTCAATCCCCTCATCCAGATCATTGATAAAGATATTAAACAAAGAGACATTTGGCTATTTTAAATAATTACATAGTATTGAGCTAAAATAAAATCAATGGCAAATAGCGGCAAAGTTTTTTTTTTTTTTTTTTTTTTTTAAATTCATATCTTTTAAACACAGTATGGTTAAGGATCTTCACTGGCCTAAAAAAATAGATAAAGTTTATTCTTTAGTGTTTTCTAGAGATACTAGCCAGCAGATAGATTGCAGGACAGTATGTTTAATTTGGAAGGTGCTGCCATAACTTTTGTTAAATGAAGTGAGATTTCAGAGTTGATGGAAATTTTTTTTTTTTTTTTAATTAAAGCAGAGACGAGACTGGCAGTATATTAAGTCTTATGTTACCTTTTAATAACTGTAGGATGACTAATTCGGGGGGGGATAGAAGGTGGAGTGACTAGTTCTCCCTCCCTCCAAGGTGGAAAAATAATGCAAACACTCTGCTTTGCTAGAGGTATTTTGGGCTCATTTAGATTATATATATTGCACTCCCTTGTACACATTTGTGGGGTAGCAAGGCTTGAAGTTGAGCATAGTGTGAGAATAAGTCTTCATGGGCCTTTGCAAATGCTTTCATCTGAAAGATAATGAAATAAACAGAACTATAATGGGGCTGGTTCTGTTGCCTTGCCTTTTGTACATATAAAAATTCTCCCGGATAACATCATATTTGAAAAGCGGATGTTATCACAAAAAATTTGACTTGGTAAAACCAGTCACTGATTGATGAAGCTATGAATGTGTATATATCTAGGTGAAGTTACACATGTGTATAAATTTTATAAACGCTAAGGATTATTTATGTTTATATATCTCCAGGGCTCACTCCTGCACTCCAAAGGAGAAGGCACTTTCTTATACTGACTGCTAAATGAAACAGTGAAAATGGACCAAAAAAACCCCTCTCTTTGCATAGATTATGACTACTTGAACTCTTCACAGTACTGCTTAAGTAGTCACACAATGCACATTAAATTAGATTGATTTAATTCTTGTAAGACAGAGGGTAGTCTTCAGGGGTGATGCATCTATATTACAAGTAATTTATATGCAGTCTGCATTCTCTCAGTGAATTGCTGGTGCAAACTGTAGCTAAGCAGAATTTGGGTGTCCTCAGCTGAAGCAGGTTTGGCTTTGGTTTCCTTTATTTGAGGATTATTGATTATTTTCTTCTATTCTCTGCTGCTGTTAGGAGTGCGGGGTTTTTTGTTAATGATGACATAGTGTAGTTCCAGAGGGAAAACTTGCTAATGCCTTTGACTTTAGCCCAAAGCTAAATGGTTCCAAGCAGAAGGGTATTTGAGAGGTTTCAATTTTAGACGAAATCAGTGTTTCATTTTTCACATGCTAGAGTTTTCAAGCTGTTTACTGATGAAAAGAACACTGTGCACTGAACCATTCAATCCATTTTAGTTAGATGTATGATATTTTCATTTCTGGCAAAACCCCCATAAAATCTAAGAGAAGCCTTATATTCTTTTATCTTTAATGCAAATTACTAACATAATTTGCTGCTTAAAAGCAAAACCGGTAGATAGAGATTGCACATTCATTCCTTTCCTACAACGTGGTTATTTCTTCAATGTAGATAATGAAAGAAACCCAAATGTCTGTAAATAGGGTTTTTAATGGATTAGAAAAAGAAGGTGATTTCCAATGAAAACTATGAAACTGAGAGGATTACTACTGGTTCTTGGATTGGTCAGTCAACAGCACACAGTTGCACAACTTCAATTTTCAATGGAATCTGAATTTCCTGGTGGTACCATTACAAGTTGACAGAGGAAAATACTGGAGAATAATTTTGCCTTCAAAGTTTCTTAATCAGATGCATGGGAAGCAAGAGAAAGAAGGATAATATTCCACTTGTCCACACTAATTTATCAGAACTGATGACAGTTTTAAAAACTTTTTTTTAGTAAAATTTTATACTCTTTAGCAAAGTAGTTCTCTTATTAGCTTCTTTTGGAAAAGGAGAGGTCAGCACGAACTTTGGTTTTACATAAGAACAGGAACAAACATTTGGGTAGTAAAACTGTTAAGTTTGTTTCCATCTCAGCAATAATGGCATTCTTTTCTGATTCAGTAGATACTAGGTTTGCCTGTATTTTTAATAGTTTATATCTCTGGAATGTTTATGTCATTCTTCTCCTGCAGTTTTCTCCCACATATTTCAGTCTCCTTCAAAGTGAATGACAGAAGAGCTCCTTCACCATCCTCTAGCCATCTTGATGACACACAGAAGTTTTGAAAAGTTTGAAAGTTTTTTTGTACAGCCTTTCAGGATTCTGAACATAACTTGGAACATGGCATTAACATTTATAAAACTTCTTGGTGATTACTCTCCCAATGCAAGTGCTATTGCATCTGACAGGAGGTATCTTAACTTTCAATCTAATTTTAGAAGATAAAGATTAATGATTCCAGTCCAGTGATTAATTAATCATTGTTGCTTAGGAACCAGAAATGGTGACCTATTACATCTTCTGTAGGCAAATAAAGGACAATCTCAAATGTTGAGAAGCATCAGGTATACATAATTTGCTCAAAGGCTTAGAGAAATTGAGTGAAGTTGGTTTGAAGGACAAATTAGAATAATGCAAGAGAGAGAGAGGCATTCTTTAGGAGACCATTAGAGGAACAGCTGGCATAAATTGCACGCCCCAGATAAAAGCCCACGTAAGGTCAGTGGCAAAGAAAAAGAAGTAATTGGGGGGGGGGGGGG
>NW_010548234.1:116312-126967 GCF_000687285.1 Phaethon lepturus
GGAAGTAGCACATAAGAAGGTAAGGGCAGTTAGTAACTGACTGTAAACTGAAAATCACTAAGAAACTAGCAAGAAACTGAAATTATCTGTTGAACAACTACAGCTGACATGAATAACCAAAACTAATGTCCCCATATATGTACCTCAGAATTCCTGTTTTTTTCCATAAGGTATATAATTTTTCCTACGAATGCCACTTGTTTCTATCTAGCCAAGAGGCTATGCACTAAGAAACTCTCTAATAAGAAAAGATTGAAGCCAGATTAATACATATGAGTGATGTCTGATCTTGAGGATCATTACAAAGCGAGGATGACTAACCATAGAACAAACTGTTAAGAAAAGAAACCAATTCTTCATCCTTTTATTTTTTCAAATCAAGATATACCTGAGGCATAAAGAGAGAGATGATGCTCAAGAGACAAAACTGAAGCAAATACTATCAGGGTAACTGATAGTTACCCAGTTCATGAACAAGCAGTCTGCATATGAACAAGTGCAACAAACAAGCAAGGTCCACAAAGAGGGAGAAACTTCTGAAAGCATAGGAAAATTGTTGTCTTTCATGGAAGACACCAAGAATTTTACCCTTCACCTCTGCTGTTCCTTGACAATCCAGGACTTTCACCTTTGCCTGTGAAAGCACTCTCTTCTAGCATGTTCCTTCTTTCACTCAGTATTCACATGCATGGGAAAGCCGTGAATTTTCCTTTTTCTAGGGCATGGACACCACATGTCCAGCAGAGCTGGTTGAAGAGAAGAGAGAGACTGGCTTGCTGGCTGCAGAGGGACTGCACTTCTACACCATCCTTGCGATTATAGACTGGTTTGGCCACCAGTTGGCCAGCAGTTCAGGGAGCCACAAATAGTTGTGTCTTCCTCCATTTGGCCTGATGACAATTTGCACCTCATTTGCAATGTGCGTAAGATGTATCGCTTCCACCCTCTCTATATAAACATCTATGCTTGTGTGACACGAGGGCAAATCCATACAGGTCAGATTCTGTTTTGTGGCACCATATGCCGAGAATAATTAATTAATATTAAATATTAAATAATAATTAATGCAGTTAAAGGACAAGATCCTCATTTCCAGTTGATGTTCCTCACTCTTGATAAGTGAAGTCAGTCCCAGCGTAGGGAAGTAGCTGGCATTTAGACTGGCATAACACTAACATGTCCCAGCAGGTACAGCTATTGGATGTGGACAGTCTGGAGGGTTTTGAAGTTATGCTTGATTGGCAGAACTGACTAGGGAAGCCAGAAATACGGTGGATGACTGTTTTTCCTCTTCTAGCTTTATATATCAAACAAAGTAAGATTTGAATTCATAGTCTTGAACTCTGGGAAACTATTTTCTTTTTTTAGGTTTTTTTTTATGATCAGGCTTAAGAGCATTTTGTATCCACCTTGTTTCAATATTAATGGCTATGGAAGACAGTGGAGAATCACAGCTAGTACACATTTTTGGTTATTTTGTTATCTGCTTGCAGGTTTTTGTTGTCACCAGGTGTGGGTTTTTTTGCTAATAGAGTTAGCTGATGTAGGAAATGGCAGCATTTACTGCTCTCTGCTCCCTGCTGCAACTCCTACTATTGCTGTAATGGCAAAGGCAACTTCCAGAGGAAGAATCAGATTTAGACAAAGGATTCCTGGTTTGAAACACTTGTAAATTAAAAATTAACTTAAAGCTTAATTTTTCACAATCCTTCTCTCAGGAAGAAGTGCTTGCTAAGAACACTAGTGCCAACAAAAGCAATAGATCAGACATGTGTAGGTGAATAGAGTATCATGGAGTATCATTTCTTTTCCTGGTATCCAACCATCTCTACAGCAGGCTATGTATCACAAAATTCAGCGTACCTACAGCAATGGGTAGGCTGGCAAAGGAGTGTTGCTCATCCTTCTGTGAGATGTCTGTTTCTATGGTCACTACCGTCACCTCTCTGGAGCCAATGGCAGATTCTTTTCCCTTCTTGAATTACCTTACTTTTATGTTGGGGCAAGATGGAAGTTTTTTAACAAATTATATTTGATGACCTCTGGTTTGTCTTCTGATGTAAGGACATGGGACTCAAGGGTAATAGATAAGGTTTCAATTTAAATGGCTGATACCTGGAGATTTTGACAGCCCCGTTTTTCATAAGCCTTGACAGCCTTTTCATAAGCTTGCATATTGCTGGAAGACGGCAGGTTTGTAACAAAGCTTGCCTACTGCCATGTTTGTGTCTACAAAATGCCAGCTGGTGGTGTCCATAAAACTTGTTTTACCAAAAATTTCCTTTTAACATTTGTTTATTCATTAAATATCTCATTGTGTTCTACTTCTAAGGGTATTAAAGTCTAGTTCTAAATTTTTTTTTTTACTTTTTATGTTGCTTTTTTCCTTTTTTTTTTCTCTTTTTCAGATAAGAGTTTGTCAGATTTACCTGAATTTAAAATTAGTGTGCTGATTTGCGCACAGTAACAGAAATTAACCACGGAATATGTATTCCCCGTTGTCCACCTCATCTGCCCCTTCAGGATCTGATAGTACCAGATAATGAGGTACCAGCTGCAGATGAGCACTCCAGACAAAATTTTAGAGCTGGAGTCACTAACAAGGTGGTGGTGTAGTTATTGCATCCCTCCACAACAGGAGTTTGAGTTCAGGTGTTTAAAAAGTAATTAGCCATGAAACGACAATGTGTCTCAGGTCTCTTTTGCTATGCGAGGCTATGTTCCTGTAAATGAACACACAGATGGATTCCCTACAACAAAAAGTGAAAAATATATCAGAAAATGAAACTTGTAGCAATTCTTCTGAGATTCTTATGCACTCCAGCCCTTGTAGGATGTCAGAGGAACCTTGCATCTTCCTTTGATCTTGTCCTTCACCTTTTGTGATATGCATCGGCAACAGAAAGCTCCATCTAATGCATTTTCTTGAAAGGAAGAGGAGGAAAGGAAGATGTTTATTTATCTTCAGAGTGATAACCAATTCTTTGCTGATCCATGATGTTCCACAAATTATGCAAACACTTCCATTAAATGGGAATTTTTTTGTTGAACAGAAGCTGAAATGCTGTATGGGTCAGAGAATGAAGGTAAATCAGGTACAGTGGCATCTCAAGTTTTTCTTAACATTCTTAAGGTGTTGGGAAAGAAAATGTTAATTTACAGAATCACAAAATCATTAAGGTTGGAAAGGACCTTCAAGATCATCAAGTCCAACCGTTAACCCAATGTCACCATGCACCCTAAACCATGTCCCGAAGTGCCACATCCACATGTTTTTTGAACACTTCCAGTGATGGTGACTCCACCACCTCCCTGGGCAGCCTGTTCCAATGCCTGATCACTCTCTCTGTAAAGAAATTTTTCCTAATATCTAGTCTAAACCTCCCCTATTTAATACGATACTGTGACCAACTATTTTCATAGTAGACTGTTATTCCCAGGAACATAACTCCACAACATCAAAGGCGTCAGGAAAGCAAATCTGCATGCAGGAGATGAAGTTTGTGTCATGGGATTTGATCTGCTACAAGCATTATAGTTCATTTGTCCAAAATTAAGTGCACAATTACCCTTAGTGTTTTGAATCACTAGTGACACTTACAGTGCACTCCTGTCACTTTGGTCATGCTAATATCATGGAGCCCATTTCCAAAATTGCAATAATAATTAAAAAAAAAAACCCTCACGGTCAAGGAATTAAAACAGTGGTAGAAACAGCTAGATTTTCGTTTACATCAAGTCTTTGTTTCCTCTGGTAAAATTGCTCCAGAGGTTTTGGACCGTAGTTGAATCCACAAGCACTTATGTTTCCATGGGAATGTTTTATCTGATGAGATTTTTACCAAACAGCTGCTAAGGGTAGTGATGGTTTTCGGGCCACAGGGTGCTCCTTGATTATTGCCAGATTCCTGGAAAATGAGGGAGGTGCTCTGCTGTTCCCTGCAAAAAGAGAGGGAGTGGGGGAGGGAGAGAGGGAGGGAAGAAAAGAAGGAGAGAGGAAGGGAAGGAAGGGCTGGGATAGAGAGTGGCAGCTCCTTGTGGAGGCTGGTCCTTTCCTGCAGAAGCAATTGCTATCTTTTTTCTCCATTCTCTTTTCCTACCTTTCCCAAATAGTTACAAGCAAACCCAACGATATTTCCCCCAGCTCTTGGTCCTTCCCTGTTCCAGGCCCTCTGACCTCGATTTCACCACACCTTCCAATGTTCCCTATGACCTTTCCCAGCATGATGACATGATTTGGGTCAACCCTGACTGTTCATGTTGTTTGCTGTGCCACGTTTCACTATCACATTTCTCAGTGATGTCAGTGTGATCTAAAATCCTATGCGAGTAGAAAGTATCTTGTGCTTTCTTTGCTTTGTCATGACTGATCCATTCAGCTTAAATGGTAAATGATGAACAAGACTCATCAGTCTGGTTTTTGCTATGCCTTAGGAATCTTTGCCTTTCTCTTCTCCAAAATCTGTGGCAACACTTGATGGTTCCAAGGAAGGATAAATAATTAAAATATTTAATAATTTGCTGAATAAATTATTTTAAATATTTACATTTTAAAAGGAATGAACTCAGTGCAATCATGACATTCAAGAATGTGCCGAAGGATCAGGGAGAAATTTTAAACTTATCTAAATGCGTGTTTATTGCATGCTAACTCTGTCTCCTCTTCACTTCTGAAACTTTTATGAAAATTTCAGTCAGTCAGTCCTACTGTAAGTTGTGTATCTCTTCCCGAGAATTTATATTGCAAAGCTAAAACCTCAGATCAATTTTTCTTTATCAAATGCCAAGGTTTTTGTTTCTGTTCAAGCAACTGCTTGTGGTTTTTCTATTGAAAATTAATACATTTTTGACTCATTAACCATTCTCCTAAGATCATCTCTAAATTTGATCTTTGTCCCTGGATTATTTTTTTTGTTAATGACTTTTATGGTGAACTGATAAAATCTATGTTGTAAATTACAGCATTGAACAGCAGTATAATATGTAATGGTGCAATACACAAAAAGCCATTGAAGTCATCCATTCAACATTATTTACACTTTAAGGTCACATTGTCCAAGCTGATGAAACTACCTTAGAGAACCAGAGAGTTTGCTGTGTCTGGGAAATAAAAGTAATGACTAAAAATCCCATCTGGAGTCTCTTGGAAGTCAGCACAAGCTTGTGGTTTGTTTTTTTTTTTTTCTTTTCAAATTCCATTTAAGGAACAAAAATGAAATAATTTACTTCAGGCTCTTTGCATCTTTTATTTTTCTGTCTTACCCCTCTCCTCCCCCTCCCCCCCTTTTTTTTATTATGTTCTGGGTTAAGGCTTCAGATTTACTTGCCAAGGTATTAGGTATAATGAATTAGCATCCACTAAAGCTCTAAAAAGACCATCTGGATAACAGTAAATGTGAGTCAGTAGTATATATGTCCTAGCAGAAAAGACATATGTGCAAACCTCCTGCCTCTCTCCACATATTTTTTGTAATTTTTTGCTTTCAAAATATGTTACTGTTCCCTTAAATTAGTTAGTTCTTAACTCTCAGAAATGCTTGGGTTTTTTGAGTTATTTGGAGAGATTCCTTTTTTCTTAGAGTCCACTTAGAGCATGTTATACCTTTAATGGGTTTTCACCATATCAGAAATCATACTGGTACATTATTTTGGTTTGCTTGCACGCTCCAGGGAAATGGGTGGACCGTGATATAGCAGGAAATGAATTGTACCCCACAGCAGTTCATGTGGTCCCACTTGTCTGTGAGTGGTTCTGGGACCTTCCTCGCAGCAAGAGACTGTTTTGTCTTCAACAGTAGAAGAGTAAAACTAGCTGAACCACTGCCCCCCAACATGAAAAACTATCAAAAATTATTGACTTCATAACCATGGGTTATTTTCCCATTCATCCTCCCCTGGTGTCTGTGGCAATTAATTTTCCAGACTGCTTTATCATAATTAATGTTCTTTAAATACCGGATGCTAAGGTACCAAGAAGAGGCTGTGGAGCCCATCTGGTCCCACATTCAGGTGGCCAGAGGATGCTGCAAAAGCATAACTCTGCCATGTGTCCGAGGCTGAGCTTCTCACACTGCTCTGTTTTTGAACCTCATGAAAGTTACAAACCTGAGGTTGGAAAGACCAACTACCATCCAGCTACTAGTAGTGTTTCTCAGGGGCTTGTGTCATTTCACCTCTTCATTATTAACCTGGGCAACGGGACAGAGTGCACTCTTGGCATGCTTGCAGATGATAGCAACCTGGAGGAGGTGGTGTTGTAGTGGAGAGCAGGACTGCTACCCAGATAGACTTTGGCATTCTAGAGAATTGGGTTGACATGAATTTCTTGAAGCTTATTAAAGGCAAATGCCAAGTCCTGAGTCTGAGCTGGAATAATCCCAAACAGCAGTACAGGACACAAACTAGCTAAGAAGCAGCTTAGCAAAAAAGGATTTAAGATGCCCTGGTAGACAAAATGAACACAATGCAGATTGTGTCCTGGCAGGTTTGAAGACCATCTGCATCCTGCACTATATTAGCAAAAGTCTACAAAGCAGTGATTTTTTTTTCCTATTTCACACTTGTGAGATTGCGTCTGGAACACGGTCTGGTTGTGCACTCCCCAGGACAAGATCATTGACATATCAGTGCAAATTCAATGGATGGCTTCTGAGACGTTTAGGGGGCTGGAGCACAAATGATGAGGAGAATCCAAGACAATCAAGTTTGTTCTGCCTTGAGACGAGAACACTAAGGGAAGACTAGGCCTGACTTCATTGTGTGCTTGATTTTAGAAAAGACAAGCTTAGACTCTTCTTGGAGGTATATGGGCAACGTGACAGGACGAGAGACAAGAGGCAAGTTGTATTAAGGTAAATTCCAGTTGGGTATTAGGAGTAACATTGTCACAAAGCAGGTGGTCACACACTGAAACAGGCTGGCCGGAGTCTGTCTTGGAGACAATCAAAACTGACCTAGACAAGGCACTGGGAAACCTTTAATTCTAGCAGGGCTAGGATCAGCTGGTCTCCAGAAATCCTTGCCAACCTATTATTCAATGATCCTGTAATCCAGAACCACGGCTGAGCTATGGTAACAGCCTTTCGAAATAACTTTAAAATGACCGTTAAGTAAACCCATGCCAGCTTGGTCTCAGGTGGTCAGTGAGTGTCTTGTACAAAACAATTAAGTACATTTATGGTCTTACAGTTTTTGCAGCTTCATACGCTACATACAGTAGCTCTTTCCCATGCCCTGTTGTGTCTTGTCAGTAATTCTGTCTTCTCCATCCCCTTCATGACAGGGGAACAACACATGGCTCAAGACATCCACGTGGCTTGTAAATCTGCTTTTATATATCCATAACATATTAAATATACTTCCCTTGATACATTTGCAATGATCTAGCAACATAGAAGTCCACAACAATAATGCCTTGTTAAAATAAGGGTCAGGATGTTCTTTTAATTATTGCTTCACTTTTTCATGTCCAAATGATTATGTGAGTGATTGCAAATACTCATACAACAACGTGGTTGTCTATGCAAATGCTGCCTGTCTTTTCAACTCTTACTTTGAAAACCAATGGACTATGCAGCTGCAGGATTGTATTTCAGATGTGTTGAAAAGATACTGATCACTTCACCCAGTTTTCAGTGATGTTGCAATATTACTCTGAAGTTCCTTCCTTCAGGATTCTTAATTAGTTTACTACCATAAGACAGTCAGTTCACAGCATGACATGTAGTGACCAGTAGCTACATGATACACAGTTATGCCTTTCTGATCCTTGTGATTTATCTCCAGTTTTCTCTGTTAGAAAATACTATTTTAAGAACTATGGTGATATCTGACACTCTTTATGACTTCTACATAAACCTTAAAACTATTTTATTCAGAGAGGAAGAACTGTGGTGTTCACCAGAAGCAGGTGGAGATGAATTTGTAGAACAAGTTTGAGCAAATATGTTTCTATCTCTTACTTTTCCATTGGATAAGTGAAGAATCTTAAGTTTGTAGTCTGTTAACTTGTACTATTGTGTTTTTTTTAAGGAAAATTAATTCATAGATCGATGGATAATGTTTGTGGGATGAGTCACTTATGGCTCATCAGAAATCTTATCTTTGAGAGATCTTTTTACTCCCATAGGTCATACCCACACTTGAAGCTGCATGCATCTAATTCTTTTTAGAAAAAGAAACAAAAACCTCTTCATTTCTTGAAGCGCAGAAGGTTATTACCAGTGGAAAAAGTAAAATCACTGGCATGGAAATATATACATATAATCTTTTCTTCTTTATGTACATTTGCAAATACATAGTTATTTCATAATATGAAAAATTTGTTTTGCTATTAAAAGGTCTATACATATTCTTGTCTGCAAAGACAAATTTTATGTCAACACTTATTAACAAATAATATATTTTTTAATAGCTTACTAACTTTGTCTTTCCAACTTGACAGTTCTTTACTCTCTATTCACATCATGGTTATATCTTTTTTGTGACATTTTAGCAATAAAGCATCTACAAATTCACAGTATCGTGGTATTTAGCCGAAAGAAATTACAGTTTCTGGGGAATGAAGAGAAACTGAACTGTTTACAGTTCACATCCTGGTCTCCCCACCACATCTTTTAGCTTGAAGCACCTGTTCACTGGACAAGCACATGGAATATTTCACAACAGACTTATAAGCTCTGTGAGAGACTCCTCTCTTTGATCCAGGTTGTTATTCTTTTGCCAGACAGATGTAGGGTGCAGAGCCAATTGCAGGAGCGGACCGCTTCAAAACCCAAACAGTGCCTCTATTATATTGCAGACAAGCAATATGTAAACGTACTTTGTGTTAGGTAATGAACAGCTGAGGTAGTGAGCAAAGCCAGGTGCAAAAATGGCCAGGCTGCAGAAAGGTATTTGCTTTGCCTAGGCTGCCTGAAAACTTTTTGTGTTCGGACTGAAGCCATTTCAATGATTTATCAAAACGTTTAGAGTTGCATAACAGGACTGCATTCCCAACATTTTGCTTTCAAAATACTTGCTCAAGTGATATCTCCACAGTCAGATGCTGCAGGCACAAAACAGGTATTCTAATTGTCAGCACTGAGCTCTTCTCTCTTGTTAGGAATTCAAGACCATGGGTGATTTCAGAAGGTGATTCCCATGATTTACAGTTATTTGGTTGCTGTCTTGAGTATTATGATAGAATTCCTGTAGGGCACTTAAAGCGAACAAACATTTTATAAGTAGGCTAGAACTGTAATGTTTAACAGGGGTGAGGCAAATAAGAGGTTATTAATTTTGCACTTGTAATGAAGAAGGCACAAGTGATTCTCTGATTTTTTGTATTAAACTCCAATATCACTGGGGAGAGCTCTGGCCTCTGCACTAACCCCTAGCAATTATAGCAAAAAATTAAGCATATATTATGGCTGTAAATTAGCCACAAGGGACTAAGGAAGAACTTAGGATCTCAGCAGCATAGACGTGATATGATTATTAAAGCAACTGGTTACCATTCATTGTGAATAAGGGGTTTGCGCAAGGTAGCTTACAGGCTTAATGTGGATTAGTGTACATCCTCTTGAAGAACGCAGAGCTCAGCTTACTGAGGTTAACAAATGTGGACTCTTTTTCGAAATAAAATGCATTGAACACACCTAACTTCACTCTGCACAGGGATTCCCGACAGAGGAGTTATTCCCAGAGGCACTGTTTTCTCCAGACTTCACTCAATCACCCGTCTCTCCAGTTAATTTTCAGCATGTGGCATGACTACTCCATCTGTGAGTGGCCTGACAGCAATCATTGCATCTGATTTAGTCCATTCTTTGGTTTCATAGAATCATAGAAGAGTTTGGGTTGGAAGGGACCATTTAAGGTCATCTAGTCCAACCCCCCTGCAGTGAGCAGGGACATCTTCAACTACAGCAGGTTGCTCAGAACCCTGTCCAACCTGACCTTCAATGTTTCCAGGAATGGGACATCTGCCTCCTCTCTGGGCAACCTGTGCCAGTGTTTCACCACAATCATTGGGAAAAAGTTCTTCCTTATATCCAGTCTAAATCTGCTCTCTTTCAGTTTAAAACCATTACTCGTTCTATCACTACCAGCTCTGATAAAAAGTCTGTCCCCATCTTTCTTAGAAGCCCCCTTTAAGTACTGGAAGGCTGCAGTAAGGTCTCCCCGGAGCCTTCTCTTCTCCAGGCTGAACAAACCCAACTCTCTCAGCCTGTCCTCACAGGAGAGGTGTTCCACCCCTCTGATCATTTTTGTGGCCCTCCTCTGGACCTGCTCCAACAGGTCCATGTCTTTCCTGTGCTGAGGGCTCCAGAGCTGGATGCAGGACTCCAGGTAGAGTCTCAGCAGAGCATAGTAGAAGGGGCAGAATCGCCTCCCTCGCCCTGCTGGCCACGATGCTTTGGATGCAGCCCAGAACATGATTGGCCTTCTGGGCTGTGAGCACACATTGGTGGCTCTTGTCCAGCTTTCTATCCACCAGAACCCCCAAGTCCTTCTTGGCAGGGCTGCTCTCAATCTTTTTGTCCCCCAGCCTGTATTGGTATCGGGGGTTGCCCCAACCCAGGTGCAGGACGCTGCACTTGGCCTTGTTGAAGCCCATGAGATTCACATGGGTCCATTCCTTGAGCTTGTCCAGATCCCTCTGGATGGCATCC
>NW_010548234.1:127385-135919 GCF_000687285.1 Phaethon lepturus
CATCCAGTCCCTCAGGTGTGTCAGCTGCACCACTCAGCTTGGTGTCATCAGCAAACTTGCTGAGGGTGCACTCAATCCCACTGTCTATGTTGCTCATGAAGGCATCTTCATCATATGAAGAGGATAAAGAGTACTAGTTCCAGTATGGACCCTTGAGAGACACCACTCATCACTGATCTCCATCTGGACATTGAGCTGTTGACCACCCTCTAGGTGTGACCATGCAAACAATTACTCATACACCCAACAGTCCACCCATCACCCATATCTCTCCAGTTGAGGGAGAAGGAGGTTGTGGGGGACCATGTCAAAGGCCTTATAGAAATCCAGATAGACAACATCCATAGCTCTTCCCTTTTCCACTGATGTGGTCACTCATCCTAGAAGTCCACTAGGTGGGTCAGGCAGGACTTTCCCTTGGTGAAGCCCCGCTGGCTGTTTCGAATCACCTCCCTGTCCTTCATGGGCCTTAGCAGAGCTTCCAGGAGGATCTGTTCCGTGATCTTCCCAGGCACAGAGGTGAGGCTGACAGGTTGGTAGTTCCCAGGGTCCTCCTTGCTACCTTTTTTAACCATGGGTGCAATGTTTCCCTTTTCCCAGTCTCCAGGGACTTCACCTGAAAATATCATGGAGAGTGGCTTGGCAACTGCATCAGCCCATTCCCTCACAACTCTGGGATGCATCTCATCAGGTCTCATAGACTTGTGCATGTTCAGGTTCCTCAGGTGGTCTTGAACCTGATCTTCTCTTACAGTAGGAGGGATGTTGCTCCTCCAGACCCCACCTTGCACTCCATCCCCTCAAGAGGTGTGGGAAGAGACACTGCCAGTGAAGAATGAGGAAAAGAAGTCATTGAGTACCTCAGCCTTCTCGTCATCCATTGTTACCAGTCTGTCAGTCTTGCTCATCAGGGGGGTATGTTCTCTTTGACCTTCCTTTTCTGGCTGACATACCTGTGAAAGCCCTTCTTACTGTTCTCTGCATCCTTTACTAAGTTCAGCTCCAGCCACACCTTGGACTTCCTGACCCCTGATTGTTTCTAGATAAAATTAGTTTCTTGTATCCATTTACCACTCTTTTAAGTACTTACTAGAGATCCATTTAGTTTAAAAAACATCCAAGTACTGAAGTTAACAGGAGTTCTGTTTTTTACAAGTCTTAAATTCTTTTGTTCTCATACTTTTTCTGATTCTGTTTTCTTGCTTTATCCACATATACAGCATCATGCTTACAGTTACATCTGTGTACTAATGGCTAGGGTTTCATGGGGTAAGCACTCCAAGTAACACACGGTATTTCTGAAGAACTACCCTGGGTAGTTTACCTCCACTCTTCATGCATTTTTATTGATAACCCTCAGGGTTTCATTAAAACAATAGAGTATCTTAAAGCAACTGCATGTTTCTCAAATATAATCTGAGAATACAGCATGACTCAGAAATGTACATTGATGAGGATGGAAAGTAATATCAACTTCAACTACAATTTCTTTCTTTTTATAGCTTCTTTTTTTTTCCTTTCTTAATCAAAGCTTCTTGATTAGCATGCTTCTGTATTTCTTCTTACAATCTGTTTTGCTTCCTATAGGTTAAAGCCACCCTTCATTTAGAGTAGTGTAAAGGCATCTAATAACTGCATGGGGAGATGAAGGCTCTCTCTGAAAGCAGTCGTCTTCATTAAAGATCTTTCACAAATGCTGAATGGCTACCCTCCTGGGTCAGTCACTTTTTAAAATTCTGATGTTTGGGGGAGGTAACCCCCATAATTCAATCTTCAGGGAGCTTTTCTGTAGGAGAATGGAGAAGTGGCCCACCCCAAAGGCAATATCCATACAGTGGTACTCAGTGGGTGGGGCCATATGAAACTGTGCATAAAGTATCACAAGCCTAACGCTTTGTATATCCCTGCCTTGCGTACATACTCATCTTTGCCTGTGAACTGGCATGAGTAATGAAAGGTTAATGGGGATATAGGGCAAATGCTTTCCAAGCTAACTGTAATTAAGGAAGTAACTCAGTCTTGGACATCCTTGGGACTAATTTACAGTGAAGGTAGTAATGGAGTCAGGTCAACAGGAGAGCAAGTGCTGTAATGGGGATAGCCTTCTCATCCTCTGGCAAGATCAACTTGGTCTACAGTGACTTCTTACTGCAAAGTTAAGTTGTGAATAATGCATGGAATAAAATGTAAGTCTCCTCTTGTATTGCACTACGAAAAGTATCAAACAGAACTATTAGACTACTTCTCCTAACAGCAGACCCTCTAAGGAGATAAAAATTTCTAATGCTAGAAGCTTAAAAAGAAATGTATACCATGAAGCAGAGGAAATGTGATGTTCTGTTTCACTGTTGATCATAAGATCAAATGTGGCCATGCTGGGGTAAAACAGCAGAGGAGTGTATTATTTTGTGAGTCACTTATTTCTTCAAGAAGGAGGATTGCTTAAGAATCCCACTTGGGCATTAATTGACTTTAAGATTGGTGCACATACTTAGAAACTCCTAAGAATGGGAAAATGTTATTGTCAAAATATGCCAGGAGTGGATTGTCAGTAAGGATGTTAATTTAAGACTAATGGAAACTAACACCTTTTTCTGGATAAATAGAACAGGAAAAATCTGCCATTTTAATTTCAAACTTTCTTCCACAGAGAGAGTTGCAAGTCACTTTGTGTGCTTTGCTATGTTCGGTTTTGAACATGTGTGTCAGGTTTTACTCTTTCATTTCTTTTTTAGGACTTACTATCCTTCCTAGTTTAAATGTAATTAGCCACTTCTAGCAAGACCTTATAAGATTAGATTCTTAATAAAAGTTGTGTGTGATGTCTGTGTATGACAAGTTCAAATAAACATGTTGAAAAGCCTGGTATTCCTACAACTCTCTGAAACAATAATTTGGGAAGAAAAAAAAGGTCCTGTAAAGATAAGAGTTCATTGTCCTGTTTTGTGGCAGGGTGTCACAATTACAAACATGCAAATTCCTCATCCCACTAGGTGGCTCTTGGACATGATTTTAAGTCTCTGAGGTTCCTCTGTTTCTGTTGGGAGTTTTTAATAGGAGGGAGGAGGAATCATTTAAATATAGCAATATTGGTAAAGAAACTTAGGGAGGTATGTATATTAAACTAGTACAGGTTGGGCTAGTGATCAAGAAATGTTTATGTAGTTTAGATCTTTGTGAACTTTGTGTTGCCTTAGCCTTCTGATTCCCTCTAGTCTATTTTTATCCAAGAGATCATCTATTAGATGTCTAGATATAAGGCAGAAATTTTTTACAACGAGGGTGGTGAACCACCGGCACAGGTTGCCCAGAGAGGAGGCAGATGTCCCATTCCTGGAAATATTGAAGGTCAGGTTGGACGGGGTTCTGAGCAACCTGCTGTAGTTGAAGATGTCCCTGCTCACTGCAGGGGGGTTGGACTAGATGGCCTTAAATGGTCCCTTCCAACCCAAACTCTTCTATGATTCTATGAAACCAAAGAATGGACTAAATCAGATGCAATGATTGCTGTCAGGCCACTCACAGATGGAGTAGTCACACCATATGCTGAAAATTATTTGGACAGACAGGTGATTTAGTGGAGTCTGAGGAAAACAGTACCTCTGGGCAACCTCCAGTTGAGGGAAAATTAAGTTACGTTAATTTGACTTAACTGGGTGAAAGTACAATTCAAACAGAGTACTGAGGAGAAGGAAGTAATTGTAACTAGGCACAAGCAGCCTGGGACAGCAGCTGGGTATGAATGCATTAAAATTATTGTTTATTCATAGCCAGCTGAGCTGCTGAAGAGCTATATCTGAACGTTAACTGTGGAGAAACATAAACCACAATATTTCTTTGTTTGTGATCTTAATTTGAGAAAAAGTATTGGCTCACGAAAAACACCTTCAGTAATAATGCATGACCTGTTTTTTGTGAAACCTACTTCTCCATTCCATTTTGATACGATTATAGAGTAACTCTGCTCTGTGATGACATGCTGCCATTAGCAGTGAGATAGATAGAGAAGCAGAGTTAGGAAGCGGAATGTCTTTGGTAAGGAAATGAAGTTTAGTCTGAACAATTGGTCTATACAAAGCGGAAAAGAGAAGCAGCACTTCCTCTCAGGAGAAATGGAGTCTCAGAAGCTAATTCGCTAACAAATGAGATAAGGGAACTGGAGGCCAGCCCTGATTAAATTAAAGGTTTGAAATCAGAAATTAACAGTAAAGCAAGCTGTCCAGAGAGAAAACTGTTACCAGTTAGGGTGTGTTGTGCAGAGGATCACTCAAACTGCCTCAAAAAGAACAGGCAGAAAGTGACCCTGTAGTAGAACTTGAATCCCAAAAAGAACTGCATTATTATGCAGGGAAATCACTGGAGAAGAAAGATGGCACTATCTAATTTAACAGAAGTGGCCTATATTTATCATTTACCCCAAAGTAGCACGCTTAGAATAGCTAATTTAGATTGATAGGAATATGAAATGCAGTGTTTTCTAAAAACTTTCAAGGACAGCGTAAAGCAGATGTGTGGTTTGAAGTCCTTTTAGAGCTTCTGAAAATAAAAGATACACTTGATCTTCAAACTATCGGCAGACTCAAATCCTTAAAAAGGATGGATTGAAAATCAGTTTAAACAATAACCAGGATGGTGACATTTTGACTGCTCTTCTTCTGGACAGTCTAAACAAAGAGAAGACCATAAGTATTAATCAATATTTTATGTAGGTTTATTGCATACATAAAGCATTCTTAGTTTTTAACATTAGGAATTATTTCCATATACTGTATAAAATATATTTCTTTGTCCTGGCCTGGAAAAAGTGGAGGATCTTGTTAACCTTGTTAGGCAGAGTGGGTTAGACTTGTGCGTTGTCGTAGATGGGTAATAGCAACTGCTCTTATAAGCTGACAAGAAATACATGTCATGCACTTTCTGACCATATCGAACAGACTTCTGAGTCCCATTCACTGAATCTTTGTGTTACTTTTAGACAGTCATTTCCAATATTAATTCTGCAGATCACAACCTGATACTTCAAGTGTATTAATCAATAATTACTCTACTTGCTGCTAATCAGGACTTCACTGTAGGTGATCAACAGCTGTTTCAGAAAAGGAGTAAAATAGTAGCCCCACTGGAATCTGGGTTTGATGTCTTTGAAGCACAATGTCAATGTCATTGCAGAAAATCTACCTTTCAGTGGAAAAGCAGAAGAAAGGGAACTTTACAAAAGCACCCATCTGTTTTTCAGGTAGTCTGAAGTCTGTTCAGCTCAGTCCTGAAAACAAAAAAGAAAGCCCAAGGACTCCGATAGGGGTAAATCTCCAATATGTCCAATAAGTGCAATACAAGAGATGATACAGAGACTTTTTCATTAAACTAACTGGCTACCCAGAATCATTAGGACTAAATGTTTCTGGTTTTCACGTTATATTGACATAGTATTGAATCAGAGGTTTATTAGATTGTTCTTTTTTTTTAACTTGGTTTGCATCGTTTTTAATAATTTAAACCACCAGGGTATTATAGAATAGTACAGCTCATTTAAAATAAATAGGAATATGCTGTCATTTGGTACAAATGCCACTGGAAATATTGCACAGTAGCATTGTAATTTCATGGTTTATGATGTACCCAGTAGAATAGACACCTTGAAATTAGCAGTTGCTTTCCCTCTGTTTATAATCATTTACAAGCACCAAAGCATGTTATGTTTGCCTTAAGTCTTATAAGGTCCCTCTTTCTTTAGCAGCTACAGTCATGTTTCTTTCTCATTCTGTACAGTTGGGAGTTTTTAGCAGTAAGTCAGTTGACACCAACCAGTTAGTACAGATCTGGGCAAGCCATGCCCAGTGTGATGATTGGGGTAGTAACACCTGTATAACTCTGGAACTTTGACCAAGTTGAGACCCTTGTTCATAATTCAGCTGTTCACATAGTTTCTTTCTTTCCCAATAAAAGATGGGTGACAGTCTTCAGAATTTGTTGTATAATATATTCAAATTTAAAGGAAGGTGAGGGAGGATTAAAGATGTATAATAAAAAGAGGAAAAAGCATTTTATTTAAGGCTGGCCCAATGTATGCTTTGTTGTAGTGCCTCTTCTTAACAGCAGTTACGGCAAAAGCTAGACTAGGGTCCCATGGCTTGACTTAGTGGTTCCTCCCAGCCTCTGAGGTACGGTTAGCAGTCAGGATAGCAGAATCCAACACAACAAAATTTATTCAGGAAAATAATTATTGAGAAATATTTTTTTATACCGGGCAATAGCATTCCTTGGGAAGGACCTTACAGAATGAGAGGCCCATTTTCTGTCATGTCTTAAGCAGTAAAGTAATTAATTTGGTTTTGGAACTGAGTATTGAACTGGAATAATTTGTTTAGCTAATGAGGTATAGCTGCATGATGTTATAGCATACTTAATACTCTGGGCTGTGTTCCTGGACTATAGGCTTTGGGTAGAGCAAAAAGACTAAAAGCTCATTCTTGGATATCCAGCAAATAGGGAAGTCACCACATCAAGGCCATGTTGAAATAACTTACCTCAACAAAATGAACAAAAGTGTTGGCAGTTCTTATTCTTCTCTAAAACTTGTTTCATTTCAGTATTGTTCCCTCTTAGTTCCACCCAGAGAGATAAATAAACCAAAAATAATAAAAGTCTCTTCAGTTCCTGAGGAAACAAAAAAAAAGCATTTTATTAACATTGAGACCTTTCTTCACACTTTCCTATGGTCTAGTCTCCACACACCTGGTTTTAAAAAATGACAACACACACACACAAAAAAAAAAAACCAAAACAAAAGCTGAAGTTCTTTTACACTGAAAAAAAATTTAGGAATGAGAAAAAACAACATTAGATTCTTCTAAGATCTCTGTCTCCTGGAGGTAATCAGTTCAGCTATGGTTTCTGACTTTCCAAGATTTCTCTCATATTGTGCTCAGTATAAAGAAGAAAGTTTACCCTTGTTCCTTTTTTACTTCTGAGACTAAATAAACAAAGGAAGCAAGTGTTTTCACAGTAATCAGTTTAAAAGATGCCATCATGGTTTGTTGGGCTTTTTAATCATTATTAAATTGAAAAATCTTTTTATAACACTCTGGTTTTTAATAATTTCCCTTAGGATCATACCACTGAAAAATGATTCCTAACTGAAGTCCTCCCCATCTCAAATGCATAGAAATAGAAGAGATATTGTTCTACAACTGCCCAGTCATGAGCACAATTCTGCTGGCATAGACTTTGTGATTTATAAAGGGTGCGGGTAAAGCACCTTTCTCATGCTTTTCACAGTATTGAAACTCTCCATCTAAGCCATCATTATATATCACTGATCACAGTTGAGTTGTTTGGCTTAGTGAGGAAGGTGGATTTAATGAAATTTAGTTACGCACATAGAGTTTTCCAGATTGAAGGTTTCTGATGAAGCACTTTATAAAAATGCCACTGCATCATGAACTACACAAGGTATGCAATCTAAAATCAAACAAAAAGTTCATCACAGCTTTGATATGTACAAGTACTACCTCATCAGAGCCATAAATACTAAGTGTGTTCTGATTTCCCCTGGAAATAACTCTTCGGTGTTTTGCTTCTCCATTTCTCATTCTTCTTTTCAAATTAGTATATTTTTGAATGTGAAATTTAATGAATGTTTCAAAAGGATACACAACCAATTGTTCCTACTCTAAGCACATCCATTACTGCACAGGTTAGGACATAGGACCTCAGGAAGCCCCGCTAGACTGACCAGAATAGTGGGTAGGTTCAGTTATAGTGTTATTAGCAACAGAATTATAATCACATCTAGAGGCTTAAGAGAGATGAAGAACCTGTTGTGCAAAACCCTACACCAGCAATGATGGCAAAGAACGCTGGTTTCCATTGACGTCAGGATTTTATCTCTGGTAATACAGAAATAAGCCACTTTCTCAAGGTTACGCAGCAGCTATAACCTGGGTCTTCCGAATTCATGCTTTACTGCCTTATCTGTTGTACCATATTGCATTTCCTGTTTTAATCTGTTAATTCAAGAATTCCCAAAAGACAAATAAAATAGGAGGGCATTTCTACTTCTGTCTGCATAACAACTCCTTCTTTTTCAGTGTCTTCACTGTGTGATATAACACCCCTCTAACCTTTTCTTCTCAGCTGCAGTCAGATGGCTACAGGAAGGATAGAGTTGTCTCCTATACATAAGAAAACACCCAGTTTCCCCTTTCCTCACCCTCCATTACACATGCATGACCCAGGAGAGAATAAGGCTAAGAAAGTCCCCAAGAAAAGAACTCGAAAATTTCCCTTAAAGGTATTCATACATCACCTTACAAGCACTCACGAAGTACTGAAACGTTTTCAAATTGTTTTGTCCATGCCCCTGGTGAGCACTTCATATGAAAGTGCAGATGAGGATTGCAGTTTTGCTGGGTGGTTTTGTGTGAAACGACTGATACATTTGTGTGTCTATTGGTATATTGTGTAAAGCTGTTCATAACGTATCAAGCATCCACAACGTATGGAAACTAGGTTTGGAGGGGGGAGGGGATAAA
>NW_010548235.1:0-9984 GCF_000687285.1 Phaethon lepturus
TGGATGCAGGCGAGCCAGGCATCCCCGCAGCGCAGCAGCAGCCGTGTGATTCTTTGGAGCCAAGTTTTGGCCTCTGCTGCCTACAGCTTGCCTCAGCCGCCCCTGGGGTCTGGATGCCGAGGCTTAGATAAGCACCTCGAAGTGAAGACATCTGAAGTCGGAAGGCAGTTTGAAAATCTCAGCTCTGTTAGGGCTGTGCCGTGAGTACGAGCATTTCTCCAGGGACCTGCCAGGAGGGAGCTCGGGGTGGTGAGGATCAGTCCACCCACACCTTGCCACCCAGGCAAGTCCCATCCAGCACCCCTGGCACATCTGGCTTGGGTCAAATTCATCCCTGAGATAACACATACAAATGACTTAATGCCTTACATTTCAACTCAAACCGATGCACATCTGTGCTTGAAGGTATGAGGGATCAGGGGCACTACTCAAGTTTCTCCTAGCACAGTAATTCACATTCAGCACAAATAGGGGATGATGCACTGCGATGTTTAACATCTATGTCTTAGTGTCAGTGATTAATTTTCTGTAAGCTCTGACATGCTTCTACATTAATAGGAACAAACAAAATTATAGAGCAGTTGAGCACGATTAATTACAGATCCATGTGGTACAATTTCAAAATGAAATATATCCATTGCTCCTTTTTTTTTTTTTTTTTACAAATAGATAAATTAACTCATGTCAAGGTAATGCCTTAATGGTCTGCTAGTAAAAAAAGCAGCGTTGGTAGACAGGTTTACAGGACAAGACCTAGGAATGTAATTTCTGAGCTTTTTTCTTGCATTACAGAGGATGCTCTGGACTTGAGTTTCTCTTGAATAAAACACTGGGAAATCCCCTCTGGAAGAAGTTGTTAATATTTTTGAATGGCCATACTGTATCATGCTCTGTACCTTTAAAACAGTATCTACCTGCCCGTCTTCACTGCCAAGAGATAAGGAACAGTGTACTGTGCCACAGAACTGCCAACGAAAAAAGGAAAATTAACAGTTGATGTGCAAAGTCTTGGTTCTGTCAGACTAAAAAATGCCTCTCGCATCCTGCCTGCTTCTGCACTCAAATGCTTAACATACTTTTGGGAGCTGTATAAATAAATAATGCTCTTATTTGATGATAGCTTTCCAGAAAGAGTCATTTGTAATGAGAAGTGGCTTCATGAAGATAAATCATAATCTCCCATTCCATGATTGCTGCCATGGGTATAATCTATAGTACAAACTACTTGAGACAGGGATTAGCTTTTGAATTTAGGTCGCTATAGCATCTAGCCCAAAACATTAGGTCTGATTTCTAATTCTACAATACTCTTAATTCCTGGTCTGTGCTGACTGCTGCAGTTCTTGATCAGTACTGGTAGATAAAAGTGTAATACAAATCTATACAATCCATTACAAAATTACTGGCTACACAATTAGCCAGTAGTATTAGTTATTTATTGGTGAGTTATTGTTGTTCAAACAAATTGCACTATTCTAAGTGTCAGCAGAAGCTAAGTGAAGTAATTTACATTATTTTTACTGAAAAGGAGGAGAAGCAGGGGGAGAGCTAAAAAAGACGAATATTGTAAGGGCGGGGATAAACGTGAGTAATTAGGGGCACACCAAAAACGAAACAAATCACCACATCCAGCGTGAAAGTTAGCACATTTGTTTTGTAAACACAAGTGGGCTGAAATGGCACACATTCTTCAAATGGAAGAGCTAATGGCCTTCTTTCAGTGTATACATCTCTTTTTTTACCTGAAACTGTGCAGTGTTCAGAATCTGAAGATTTTTTTCAGCTTAAATTAAATCATCAGAGCCCATATTAGTTTGGTGACAGTTTGAACATGATCTATACAAGGTTTTAGACCACGGGTTTCATAGCTTATTTCCTTTTCTGTCTTGCCCCTCTGATGATCATGTACTTCATCCCATCCTTGGTTCCCTTTCTTTTATATGTTGGATTCAAATAAATGCCTTGTCTTTTGAAGGCTGCCTCACTCTTTGTCTGCCTACATTTCTTTGACAAAAGGGCTCTGTATCTATAAAGCTGCTTGTTCATTACTTGCTGAACTGATGTATTCATGAAGAAAAAATTATTTTTGCCAGCACATGCTTTTTATTGGCGTAAATTACATTAGCAAACCTCTTTTAATGGGGATGAGACATGGCCCTCACCTAGCTCTCACCTAATGCTCTCTTTGTCTTTCCTCCTCTCCTTGAGTCCTATGTACTCTCAAGCAACACTTTGCACTTGGATCACCCACACTTTCATTAAGATAATTCCTTTGTTGCTTTCAAAACTCTCTTCAGATGTCTTCCTTCCACTTAGACTTCACTCGGTATGCCCTCCAGCACTATCTGCAACCACCTCTTCACTTGATCTTTTTGTTCTTATCCTCTATATTTGGATTAAATTATCTTCTTCTTGGGGCGGCGATCTTGCTTCCTACGCCTTTATGAAGGGATGTTTTCATGTCCGGGAATGCAGAACCAGGAGAATACAAGCCAAGAAGAAAATGTTTTCAAATTCGATTCTGAAATTTCAGCTGTAATTGTGCTGTTGGATACGCAAACTGAAACCGCCATTTAAAATCTACCAGCATAATCTCCAGAAGCAAAAAAAACCCTCGAGCTCAGCAATTAGAAAATGGAAGACGATTGCTTTCCATAAATGTGTTATGGTTTGCAAAGATCTAGATACAGGAATGAATAGCTAATTCACACGTATTATCATTTAAGAGCCAAATCTATTAAACACGCCCCTGACTTGAAAGAAATCTAAGAATAGGAGGCATGTCAATTACTGTAATCCTTAAATTATGCATACCTTTCAAAATCTTCCCTCAATGTTTTAGGATTTTCTTCATAGGTGGTTTCTGCACTTCCTCCACAAAGCAAAACAAAACATTGGTTTATTCCAATAAATGTTGTGCCTGAGGGACTGCTATTTGTTAGCAGGAATTAATTAATTAAAGGGATCAGTCCTTGTCATACATTCCTAAAAGGAATTTTTGTTCATCAGATCTTGTATCTTGCTTCAGAAGTGATCAGCATGTAGAGGAAAATGCTCTGCTGCTTTTCCCCAGAAGGGAATCAATTATTCAAAAAAAGTTAATGTAGAAGGCAAGCAGAGAGAAACTTTCTCCTTCAGTAACTTAAAGAAAACCTTTCATATCTGACTCTACAAGAAAGATGCAGATACAAGATTATTTGGGTTTTCTGCTTAAGAACCCTAAATTGAGTGCATCCGTTAGCTTTAAAGGTAATCACTATACAAACAAATGGGTATGCAGTGAGAGAAAAAAAGAATATGTCATCGTCTTTTCATGGTTTATACAGTAAAAGGCCAGGGTAGCTCACTTGTGTGACAAAGGAGGCAGAGCCTTAGGGCACAGACTTTGAGGAGTGCTCATTCTTGAAGTTAAGCGGGTATATAGATTATTCCTAATGCAAGGCCTGAATACACACAACTGGATGTGACGGGAAATGGAGCTGCTCTCCCTCATTTACATGGAGAATTTCCGTTTCTTTAACTCTCCTGGTACCATGGCATGGCCTCCCCTCACTGGATTCAGCTCTGTAAGCTCGGGGATTCTCATGGCTGAAATCTTTGTCTGCGTAAAACAATAATTTGAATATTAAATTATCTAAAACCTGACTGCACAGGTCACAGGTTGAAAGTCTCTTTCCGAAGCTTCTCAAAGGGTCATGTCACTCCTGGAGGAGGCTCGTCATTGATATTTCCTTTGCTAATGCCATAAATCCTTTCTTTTTACCTGCAGCCTTATGACCTGAATTGAATATGACACTGGTCAAACTCAAATGCTCTTTTGAGCTTAATAACTAAGACAGCTAAAGCACAAGAATGACATCGCCGCCATCGGGCCCAGCCACCATCTAGCTCCACCACCAAATACCTCCTTGTGAATGGGTGAGGTTCAAGTCTGAGTCTCTCTGTCCTGCTCCACCACGGGTCAGAGCGCTGTACCTCCAAGCCCTGACAGGAATTGGGCCATGACACGTGCTCTGTTTTGGTTAACCCGTCGTTATTCATGAGTACTGACAATGTTTAATATGCCTTGCTTCTGTATCACCTGCCAACATACCCGTATTCCTCACAATAATCACCAGAACATGGCAGAAAGGAGTGGCATAAGTCTCCAAATAACGTTGCTTTTTTTTTTTGTCTAGATTCTACTATTTTTTTTTCTGCAGGAATTTAGGCCATATTTTTGAGAGCAAGTAAGAGTCTGATTGCAACTACTTTACTTGCATATACTAATCAAGAAAATGCAAATCCTTAACACCTCTTTTTGGAACATTTGTGCATGTGGTTCTCCACGTGCAGGCGTAACAGTGAGAAGTATCAGATTCATAGTCCCAAAGACAACCCCCCTTCTGTGCCAAAAAGAAAGTCCAGGCATCAAGAGAATAGGGGACCAAATCTCATGTTAACTGATTGACTCAAAATCTGCCTTAGAGGGTCTGTTACAACTCTGCTGCCAGATAAGACTATCAATTAAATATTAGTCTAGCAATAGTTTTTGGAATATGATCTTCAAAACGCTGGACTTGAATGATAAATTTGTCTTATGGAGTCTCTGGACAGATGGATTTTATGTGCCACTACTGAATCAGTGCTACCTGAATACATCCTGAGGCATCCAGTTCTCCTGGCAGGCTCTGAAGAACTGCAATCATTATGTGTGATTTTATTTTTTTTTCTTGAGGTGTACCTCTAGAAAATTATTTTAATGCCATAATCAGTCATCAAGAAATACATAGCTGCAATTGGCAATCCAATCCATGGGATGCCATATTCCTTTGTTACAGGAAGAACTCTCCTCTGCACATTTTTTGGCATGAGGGGATACCCTCAAAACTGTTGAGATAAACACCCTAAGAAAGCTCGAGTTTGAGACAAGTCTTGAGGCACCATATTTTCGCTTTGGCAATCCACTACAGCATTTTAGGAGGCAGATCAAAAGTGCTTATAGAAGCTAAAAATGCTCCCCTCGACCCTTTTGCACATGTGTGGGTGTGTTCTAATTAAAGCTTGGTGGATAATGAATAATTTATCCAAGATCTTTCACCCCCTTTGTTTGCAAATTGTCCACAAGAAGATCACAATTTTATTGAAAGGATTTTTTGCTAGAAATATTCTTTGGGCCTCTTTTACTTCCATTTCTCACAATTTTCTACCATTCTCTTTCTTTTTCTTTTTATCCTATTTTTCTTTCATCTTTTTCTCTCTGGACTCTAGCCACACACGATCAGTATGTATCAGTACCTACCTTTCTACGTGCTACATATCACTGCATTGTGTTCCAACTCTGCTCTTGCTATGCTTTGCCCTAAAACCTGTGGAGTCATCCAGATCCAGGCAAAATGGATGTAAAATGCTACTAAATCAGAATGAGAATGTTTTATGCTTCTTTTGTGCTCAGTTTGTACACTCACAAATATTTATGTAGGTGTGAGGAGAAAAAAAAAAACAATCCCTTGTGGTTCATCCTATTCTTTCACATTTAGCTGCTAAGGTATTGTAATGTTTTTGCTAAAGCTGCTACATTTTTCTTTATATTTTTCTTCTCTTGTCATATCATTTTTTTTTCCTAGTTCCCTAACTTTTCCTTTGTTTTTAGCGGAACTACCATTTCTGTAAATCCCCATATTTGCCTGGGAAGGCATAGCAGTGACTGCTCAGCAATATCATTTGTACTTCTTTCAGAGGCAGAAATGGCCATCTGTATTTACTGAAATCTGATATTGTGCTAGTTAGTTAGAGGTTCAACAGTTTATTATTGTTTCCCAGCCTGTTTCACCTTTCTGAGACCTGTTTGGATACTGTAACCCCCATGCATGGGGGATCTTTCACCAGTTCACAGAAATTCCAGGTCCAATGGCAGTGCTGGCCAATTAATTTGGATTTTTAGCACTTGGCACCAGCTCTGCTCAATCTGTCTTGATCACTCAAAGGCTCTCAGGTAGGCTGTATGCTTGGAAGCTTTGTTTTTCTCTCCTAACCTGGAAGAAATCCCTTAATTGCAGGTTCAGATTCTGCAGAATGCCAGTTTCCCACACAATCATACGTACATGGAGGGGAAACAGGCATGCTGCTAGCCCTAGCAGAAAATAAATATGTCTAAGAAACACTTTTTAGGCTTTGGACACGTAACATCTTGGTCTATCATAAACAACATTTTGGACCTCTCTCATGTGCCCTTGCATTTTCTTAGCCTCAGCATGACTTTGAGAAAAGACTACTCTTCGGTTTTTATGGCTACTATGGATCCTGCTAGGATCTGGAAATCTTTTGTTACTTTTACTAGAAATACCTGGAAAACACTACTGAACGTGAGACCAGAGAGTGAAACATCATTGTGCTTCCTTTTCAAGGGGAGTTGTTTCTTCAAGTAACAGATGACTGAAATCAAGAAACCAAGCTGGAAGGAAGCACCATGGCTAAAATAGCTTACAAAGAGAGGAAAGAGACAAATTTTAGATTAATTTCAAACTGTTGTTTATGGTTCAGAGCAGAACAGAGTAGTGTTAGCACCAGTGTCGTTCCAGGGAGGCTTAGAGAGGCCGTATGCGATGTGTACGTGGAAGCAAGGCAGGCAGCCCAGGGCTGCCGCAGGCTCCCCGCTGGACGTACCACTCGTGTTTCCAATGCACTAGAAAACAGCAAACAAATTGCAGGCAAAATCCAAAGTATCATTAAAATCTAAAAAGTCAAGACTGAAACAGCAGTGACAATCCTGGCTCTTAGAAAACCTTCAACTGTTGGATCTATAGCAATGCTACTGATGCAATGCTGAAGTCTCCTGCATCCAATATCCAAACCAAGGGTTTTGGTCATCCAGCTGGTGACTTTCTTTAGAATGCTTTGCAAGTGAAACTTAAACGTGCAAAGCAAAACCCTGAAAAATCTGTCTGCTCCAAAAATGAGTATCTTAAATGCTGACAGCTTTACTGCTGTACAGCAGGTGGGGAAAGTCTCGGAGAGGTGACTTGCAAAAAAAGGTATTTGTTCCATTTTCTGTTCCTTTATTACAACCATCCCTGAAAAATGAAACGATTCTTAAAAATATGTTTCTCTGCTTTCTATATTAGCAGTCCATCTAACTTGTGACTTCTGCTTCTTCACTTACAGGTATCTGCCTTGAAAACCTCAAAAGTTATCGGTGTACTCGTTTCCCCCACATCCTGAAAATCAGGACCACTTTAAATAATGTTTTGTGAATTGTTGCATTATTTAGTTACTAGTGTCACTAGAGTGCTGGTAGCTTTTAATCAAGCATTAAAATACAGTTACGTGCTTCAGAGCACGTAAATCCATTGGCTTCTTATCTTGGGGTCTAACTCTGGACACAAAAATAACCCTGAAACACTTGGGTGAAGTATAGGTATGCAAAGCTTTGTTTCCTGTATGGCAGAGGAATCAAAACGATTGAAACCTCTTACTTCTAGCTTTGATGGCTGTGGGCTACGTTGCATACCTAGCTTCACTCAAAGCTGGTTTGTCTACTTTTCTGAGGGAGGTGTGAACCGCCTAAAGGGCACTGGTTTCCTGGCAAAGCCACGAGCTATTTCTTTATGATAAGAAACAAGAAGTGCAAGGTAATACCCAGTACCCAAGTCCACCTATTTTTGTGGTTCTGACTTAATGTGCCTTACAGTGACTAAAGTCCTACCAGATAAAAATAGCTTATGGGGGTCATAACACCAAGCTGGTCCTGTTGTGTTACCCTCTTGTAACCATAGGATAAGTCCCCCAACTTTACCGGAGTTTGACCTCACAAAACCAGGCGTTTACAGGGTAGCAGAGAAGTGGGTAAGTTAAGTGGGTGGATTTAGATGAGATGTAAGGAAGAAATTCTTCACTGTGAGGGTGGTGAGGCACTGGAACAGGTTTCTCAGAGCAGCTGTGGATGCCCCATCCTTGGAAGTGTTCAAGGCCAGGTTGGATGGGGCTTTGAGCAACCCGGTCTAGTAGATGTCCCTGCCCTTAGGCAGAGGGTTTGGAACTAGATGCCCTTTAAGGTGCCTTCCAACCCAAACCATTCTATGATTCTGTGATTCTATGATTCTATGATCTGCCTGAGTAGAAAAGCTGCATGGTAAAAGGCTGCCAGTGGGAACACTCTGCCTAGGTCTCCTGCAACGCTTCTTGTGTGGGGCAAAAAGACCTCAAACAAAGCGTCCTACTTCTCCATTTCAGTCCACAGTCACCCCTGAGCTTTGACTGCTCCAGCACACAAGCTGTATTGCGATGTTCAGTCACTGCTGTGCAAACCTGTGTCACCTCATTGCAGTCACTGTCCTCTAGGCTGGCACCTTGACCTTGTGATGAGCATGGCAGACTTGCTTAAAATGACGGGATTTCCAAGAAAGTCTGGAGCATTTGGGCACCATCTGTGCTGCACCGTGGATTTTCATTAAGGATGTGCTCACTCACTGTGCAACTGGGGCACAGGAGCAGGAAATGAGATGGGTACGTGCTCTCTAGAGGGGACACACCTGCAGATGGCTTGCCCGTCTTGAAGCAGAGAAAACAAAGCGTGACATCCACGCTCCATTTTTATAGTCATTGACACTTCCCTTCTCATCAGACTGTTCCCTGTGGTGTGCGGGGGAGCCCTGTAGCACCATGGGGCAAGTGGCACGACCCAGCTCCTGGCCAGTTCTCTCCCTTGGCACGGCCATCACTGAGGAGGGACTGCCAAGGCTGAGAGGGCTCCTTGGAGGAAGATGCTGTGAGTGATGGGCTGAGGGACGCAGCTGGCACAAGAGTGCACAGGAGCAGTGCTTGCTCATCGATGATGTTTTATTGCAGAGGGTTTTTCTATTGTCGTGTAGCCATGGTTTCTCTTAGTTTGGAAGAGCTGGGTACTGCAGGGGCCTCATCAACTTATGCAGTGCCTGGTATTCATGGAGTCCCTGGCATGTCTTGCTTCTTGGTGTAAGGATGCTGTGCATGATGTACCAGATCTCTCCTATGGAAAGGACATGCTTGTTCAAACCTTGTGAACCCTTCTAAAGCCAGCACTCCAGCCTCTTCCATGGCTGCTTCCTGGGTCCTTCCCCAGCCGGGGCTGAAGGAGATGTCAGCAGGAGGTGAGGGCAGGGAAAAGAGCAAAATGTGACCAGACCTGGGCATTGGCATTGTAACGCAGATTTGACAGTGATAACTGGGCTGGCTGGTGGAGAGGAGCATCATGAAGACACAGTGTCTGGATCTCTTTTTGTAGTTGGAAATCCACCTTGGAAACATCCAGCTCCCAGTTTGATGCTGTTCAACTCTACCCACACCCACTCTCACTGGTGGGCTGTAAGCTGTTCAGGATGGGTGTGCAGGGCACCTTCCTCACCCGGTGTGGGCACTAGGCTAATTAAAAGGCTAGGCTCTGTTTAATTGATGGAGAGAGGGTCTGCCAGCCTGAACAAGGGCAGGAACTTAGCTTAAATGCACTGTTTCACCTCATCTCTCCACTGACGTCGCGGGAACCTCCATGCTTGATACTCAGGCACTTGAGAGAGGCATCTCCATAGATTTAGTTTGCTGTGCTGCATCAGAGACACTCACAGCACTGTAACCCAGTGACCTGATCTAACGCTAATAAATGAACAATAATCTGGGATTGCTTTAAAATGTGCAGCAGCAACAAACATTTATTTTGTTACAGACAGCATTTATGACAGCAGCCCTATTCATGTGGGGGTATAATTAAGTGGTCTGTGAAGATGTAGTCAAGGCATAGGATGATTCCAACATTGCTTTAGACTGGCAGGCTTTTAAAAGTCTCTTGGGCCAGATTCTTTACTTCTTTGCACCTTGTATCATCAATTCTGCCAGAGAAAAAATCAATCTGATCAGAGCAGTCACTTTGCAATGGAGGCGATTACTTAGTATGGTGAGAAGCAATGGAAAGACTGCACTGCACTGCCTTGAGTCCTCCCCCAACTTAATTCATCATCAGCTTACATCTTTCCC
>NW_010548235.1:10015-43545 GCF_000687285.1 Phaethon lepturus
AGATTATTAACCACTGACCCACACTCTGCCTTAATTATAAGTGGGTATTTGTGGCAGACTGGAAAAAAGGAAAAGTTTTAGGCACCCCTGAAAGTAACATCACGTCTCTGAATTTGATTACTACTCTTCTTACTATGAGTGTATCCTGCATTCTTACTCTGTCATCATTTTCCCAATGCAGATGAGCATAGATACTTGGAAAGTAATACAGACCACTATTGAAAACAGTGGTTTGAAAAATTGTAATAAAAAAATTAGTGACAAATTGCATACCCTTTCATCTGTGTATTTCTTGTTTAAAGCCAATATGAAGGTGAACTTGACTTAAAATAGGCATTTTTTTAGGGATTCAAAGGTTTCTGCACCAGTGAGTTGGGACTGTCAATCAAGTTGTCACTGTGGTTGGGAGGACTCAGCAGGCTATTTCATAGCCAAAAAGATGGAGTGGGCCCTAATCACTGGGATTTTTATCGCCTACCTCAGTGCTACAAGAATATATTTGTTTACCGTGACATAGCAAACTACTTCAAGCACAAGCTTAACCAAAAGCATGTGAGTATTTCCAATTAAATGAACAACTCTTTAGCATGTTATGAAGCATCTACTGGGTATGGAAAATGTTGTTCCAAAACTCGAGTGTTTTCTTTGCAGAATTTAGGCTTTAATCAATGTTTAATTATAAAGGCTTATATTTCAGGCAGTTTATAGATAAAATACCACTATATGTATGACTGTTTCACAACAGACGTTTAAGTGAATGTACAGAAGGAACACATCATACTGCATAAGGCAACCCACGTCTGTAATTAATAACGCGTTTTGTGGAGCTTGTACTTAACTGAAACGTAAGAGAAAATTGCTTCAGGAAACTAAACCATGCAAAGATGCATAGCAAGCATTTACGGTGGCCTCAGTCGTATGAAACGTAATAAAAATATAAAACGCGTCCATATGGTTTAAATAAATGGAAGCGTGTATTCTGAGTTGATGAAACATGCTTAGCGGAGAGCCGTTCCTTCTCCCGCGTGAAGCTGGGAGGTAGTGTCACCTCGCGCTCCAGCCAAGTGATTAAGGTCCCTCTTCTGAGGATGTGTGCCAGTATTTCCAGATGTGGAGCTGTGTAGTCAAGTGTTTTATTTTTAATTCCGGTCACTGCTCTAAGGAGCATGCATGGACAAACTCTTCCCGGGCACCAAGTCATGTGGAAGCCCAAATCTGGGTCTGCACATGGCAGAAGTGTTTGCACCCAAAATCAACATGGTCGCTGGGGGGACTGGCACAGGGAGGTTCTGTTCCCCGGCCGCATGGAGGTGGGTGGTGTCAGCCCTACAAAATTGAGCCTAAGCCTGAGCACGGCCCTGAATCTGGTAGGGACCTAATCTTTCCGATGGAAAGTAAACACCTGAACAGCCTGAACGCACATGGAAATTTTAGCTTGAGTTCTTGTCCGTTTACATGAAACCATTTTTCCTACATGAGGGAAATAGGTCAGGCTGCTTTGAGCTGTAGGCCGTGCAGAAAATCCCTGTCCCAGCTGAGTAAAAGGGGCCCTCGGACATCGGGAAGGATTCCTTTGGCACGGGGTGCCATTCCCCATAGAGCTCTCCTGCCTTAGCAAGGTGAGGCCAAGAGAAGGGAAGGAATTGGGCATGACTAAAGAGAACAGGTATTACTATGGTCCTACAATGCGCTATTACTATGGCAATAATAATTTGTAAAAAAAATTCCCTGAATTTGTAATACTGTTACACGCATTGAATTATTGCAGCTGGTCCTGGAAGCAAGTCGCAAGCTCCACACGGTTGGGCAGCTGAGGGATGGAGCCAGGCAGACCGCCGGGGTTTTAAACCTCCGTAGTGGTATCCCCTGGGCTACTGCCGCAGTCAGGTTTGGAGAGATGGTAGAGACTTCGGTAGCCTCTGCATTGCCCTTGTCTTTCTGAGAAGAAGAGCAATTAAATGAGCAGCAGTCCCTTACATTCTGCTTTCTAGCAAATATATGATAGAGTCTCCCATATACCAGATGAGTACTACACCTAACAAAAAATTAAATATTTACAATTTTTTGTTTAAAAATCAGCAAGTTATTGACCTCAACTTTTCAAGGTCTTTTAAATGCACGCACCAAAAATATTGCACTACGCGTTTCCTGAACAATCTTAACTCTGCCTCTGACTCAACCCTGCCCCGGGGTGGAAAACTGCTGGAGACAAGGCAGCAACGAGGCTTTTGAAATTCATTGCCAATCCCCTATCAAGGAGACCTTTAGGTGAATCAGATAAGGGCCTGACTGTACCCCTTAAAACCAGACTCTGCATGCGCATTTAATTATTTTGTGTGAATGCAACGAGTAAGAATTGAATTAAAGTCCTCTCCCAGCCAATTTATCTTACCATTTCCTGGTCTAAGAGGGATGGTTTGAGAAAAGTCTGTGGGGCGCAGCGAAGGAGGAAAACAGTGTAACGTTGTATGAAATCTCTGATCGTGTATTATTTGTTTCTGCTCCATAAACTACTGTTTTGATAGTATCTTCAGGCTGTTCTCCTGATGGATGAGATAGGATCACCCAACCAGGGAGCAGAGCCAGTATTACAGGACCTTTGTAATCACAGGCAAAATCAATTTAGTTGGAATTGTGTGTGCAACACACACACACACACACACACGTGCAACAAAAAGGACCAAGCATTCTTAATTGATTAAGAAACAAAGATTCAAGTTACTACCCTCATGAACAAAAAATGTTAACTATGTTTGGGCAACGAATAAATCCGGTGAAATGGCAAAATAAGTGCAGCTGTTATGCAAACACCAAAAGGAGAAAATTTTTGTTTAATTGTTCATTCAGCTCTATTAATTGGTATTGAAAAACAAATACTGTTTACTCTGTTGGTGTGAAATGGAAACCTCTACAATAAATTTGATTTAACCAACAAGGTTTTTTCTGATGAACCTTTACGTATCAGGTTCCAGCTTAGCATTTTTTGTCCATCCTTGCCTTTAAAGAAAATGTGGGTTTCGAATATGTAACATAAAATGGGATTGATTTTAGGACATTACAGTAGGTCCTGATACATTTAGTCGCCTTAGGGGAAGTCAGAATTACTTAAAATGTGAACTCCTGCATTGCGCAGTGTTTAGCAGCCACAGCCAGAGGAATGCACTTTATAAACATCAAGTGGTATTTATTTCTGAAACAGTTTATGTTTTAAAGGGCTATATTTGATAGACATTGTTCTTGGTACATGAATAGTGGAGAAAACACATGCTTAAATTTTTTTTTTATTTTTTGCATAAAAGTGCGGTATATGCTCAAGTAAATAAAGATATTTCTATAGGGATAGAAAATGTATCTCAGCTCAGAACCACACAAAACCTTGTAAGCAAATTTTTGGCCTAATAAAAACTACATGGTGAATGTATGGAATTCAGAGAATGTATTTACCTTGGAAGCTCTTGCGATCTCGTTCTTTTCTCTGGAAAGAATATAGCATACTTCTTTTTTGGTGTTACAGGATAGGACAGGTACTGGGAAGCGTTTATGAAACCAGAGGTGAGACAACCTTGAGGCATTTAAGATTGCAATTTATTACAAGGACTACAGAAAAAAAAAAAGAAATACTGTGATACATTTGAACTTTAATAACTACTTAAGAAACATTTTTATGGCAAATAACTCAGATTACGTATCACACTATGCATATTTTGCGGTAAGTTGTGATGTTTCCTTTAGGGAGTCAAGGAAGTGAGGGTAGAAAAGCAGCAATCATCCTGTTCAGCACCAACGTGCTGTCTCACGTTCATGCTTTTTCAAAGCCTCACAAAGATTTTCCAGCTCCATCAGACCTGCAGGGTCCCACAGAGCTCACGTGGTGAGTGGATCCTCCTCTACAGCTCTACACAGAAAGAAACAAACACAAAGCACCAGGGGAAGAGTTGCTGGCAGCAATTTCAGGGGTCAAATTTTATAGCCCATCACACTCCAGAGGAAAAAAAAAAGAAAGAAACATTCAGCTTTTGCAACTTTATTTACTAGAGGTTTTATCGGCTGCCCTCTAGTGAGACCGTTCAGTGACACACTCCCTGACCTTGGCGTAGGAGTTGGCTGTGCAGGAGTCAAGATGTGTTTAACCTTTTTATCTTGGTCAATAGTATTTAAATCTGCAGCACTTGGTTGTCCGACTAATAGTGAATAGGCACTGGACACATATTGGGGCAGGAAAGAGAGGGTGTGAGGAAAAAATACCCTGGGAATTTATCAGCATTGTCATGGTGGCGATTAAAGGGTGAATTTCTCATTAAAAACACGGGCAACAGCATGTAGTAGGTTTTCACAGTTATTTTACATCCTAAAAATCGAGGATGGAGGATTTTTAATTGTTATCCATGAAAGACCATCTTACCCAAGTGTTTTAAAGTCTGGTTTCGCTAGCTAAGTGTGATACTTGTCATAGGCTACCGCTCCTTACAAAACCTATGTCTTGAATACGTCTGTTCTTCCTTCACTCCAGACACCCCAGACCCCCGTGAAATGGGGCTATTCTCACAGCCGTTGCAGTCACACCTTCTAGGACGCTCCGGCTTTCTGGGCAGCCCTTACCCAGCGAACCCGTGCTTAGCGCCTGGTTCAGGAGTCCCCTTGATCGAACCTGGAGCTGGTCAGACCTACTGCCAGCAGAGGAGCAGGTCTGTGAGCTGCTTCCACACCTGGGCAGGCTGCGGTGTGTTTGGTTTAGCTCACATTTGACTTTGGAAATAAATAGAGAATTTTATTAGGCTGGGCCACATGAAAGAGGCTTGATAACTCTGGGAAACGAGACAAAGGCTCTTTCTTCTGAGTTGCTTTCTGTTCCTGTGACTGACATTTTCATACAAGAACATGATTTCCCAGCACCCACCTCATGTGCAGAGACTTTTCTTGCGTAAGGGACGCACATCCTCTTATTTTATCTCTCTCCAGTACCATCCCTTACCCGCTCCCAACTCCTTGCTCAAGCCGTACTCGAGTGCACAGAAGAGTTTGAGTATCAGCGACAGTTGTGTGTGAAGTGCACATACGATAAACAGGGTCTGCATCAGCGCTGGCACGTGTTCTGTATTAGTCGGTGTTGGAAAGGATGGGTCAAAACTGTATGATCAGAAAGTTGGACGAAGCCGTTTGCTCACCACCTTTGACAATGGATGCGCCGTAAGAAAATAGTATTTTATAGCACTTCCAATTTTGTTTGCAGTAGTCACAGTTTGGCACATCTCCTCTACCACAGCAGGCAAAATGCAATTAAATGGTGTCAGATGAAAGGGAAAAATAATGAAAATTTTCTTCCATAAATCATAAAATCCTAAGTCTTTGCAATCTTGTAACGGTTTTGTAATGCAAGCCCCTGCTTACATTACTTTATCTTTATGAAGGTGATAAAGAAAACATAACATGGTGTACTCGATTATAAATTATAATCTTATGAGCATCAAAAAATGCAAACTTGCAAAGCTTATGTTCATGCTTATGTGTCCACATACTTAAGTGCCAGCAGATGTTCAATGATCAATAAAAGTCAATTTATATACATTATTCTGAAGCATCCTTGATCATAAATACAGGCTGGGAATGTCTAACTTCACTCTGAGTAAGAATGATGGTAATCGGCTATGAGGTTACAATACAGCATGCTATTGCGGTAAGATTTATTTCAACTCTAGAAATAAAAATTTTTGGATTTTCATTGAGGCTGCTGGGACAGAGCCCACAATTTAGAACCTAAACTGTAGATTTATGGAAACGGCAAGTGGCTAAAATTAATTTCAGACATGGCTGACTGAAAAAGATCTTGTTTATTATGATAAACTAAATGCCCCCAGGGGCTATAAGCTTTGAAACAAGGTGTCCCTGAATTGTGCTGTTTGCATTCGTAATGATAAACAACCTTATCTTTATTGGGGAGCGACCACTGGTTCGCATAGACATCACAGCAGGTTCAGAGATGTACTTGATTTCAGGACTGACTCTCCAGGCTCCCTATGTAGAAGCAAAAACTGGGAGTGTAAGATACTGCATATAAGCTCAAATCCACCTGAAGAGAGTATGATTGGAAGAATAAACTCTTCTGAAACCAGGTGTCTGTCAGACGTAATAGAAGATGGGTTAACTAAATTTGAAAATTGGAGCAGAAAGGATCGTTTTTCTGCACTTCACATGTTAAATAAGATGAAACATTCGAACAAAAGAAGTAAAATACGAAAAGTCATATATTGTCTTGGTTTTTCCTGTCCTTCCACCGCATTTCGTCCGTAGAAATAGCAAACCCAGCAGAATTAGACAAGAGTAAAATGAGACCAGCCCATTTCCCCTCAGCTGTAGAGTTACTTCACCATTGCAACTACAATTTCTGGTTTTCCTGATCTCTGCACTTTACTCCCTGCCTTGGATAAGAAAGGGGCTTTTGATCAGTCAGGGGGTTTAACTTTGACTTACGCTGTTGCCAGACTCCTGTTCCTTCAGCATGCAAAGCCAGCTATGAAGTTGCTGCTGCCCATCCCCTTCCAGCACGGACATTATACAACCCCTTCCACTGCGTCAGTGAAGAATTTGCATTCAGGAGAAACAGGTTAGGCCGGCCGCTTTCCAACTGCTGGCTCCTATAAGAACAATTGTGCATAGTTACAACTCCCAGGTCATTTTTTCAAAGATACTTCTTTCTGTAAACTACAAATTGTTTTTCCAAATATAATCTCGAATTATTTTCTCTTTTGCTGAAACGCTTCCCTTTCATTGGTAGCTGTAGTTTAAATTTAAAAAAATCCAGCCTGCAGAATTGATCTATAAATCTTTGCAACTGCCTTACGTGGTGGAGAAACTAGCCTGATAATTATTTTGCTTTGCTACTTAAAGCTGTTTTTCTAGATACAACAGGGCTTATGTTATTCTTGGTTAAGACTAAGTCTACAAGAGCATAACCATGAAATTTTCAGCTGTAAATTTTCTTAGTGTAAGTCTCCTTTGAAACATGATGAATTGTGGAGCTCTGAGATGCTTTTGTTCTCACTGTAGATGTTTATTTTCATCATATAGTCTTCTGAAAGGGTGTATGTTGTAATTTTTGATTAAATCATTCATGTACAGGCAATGTCCATATCCAGTTCTACATAATATCTGTCAACAAATTCATTACTGATGGTGAAAAGAATTTTCTGCCAACACATTTTTTTCTGGCTTACCCAGCTACAAGCCCTCTTTCATTCTGAAAGCGGTCCTGATTCAGAATCCACAAACTCAGCGGGCACCTTGCTGCTAACTATGCTGGGTTTTGAATTGGCTTCTTACTACTTCAGTGCACCGAGACGGTATTGCTAGGGTGTTGGTTTTTTTTTTAATCATTTAGTGCTGCACTGTGCAGATATTTCTACCTAACACACTTGCAATAGATTTCCCTTCTCAAGAGGCTGTAGTATAATTTTTTCTACATAATTCTCCTGCCAGTCTCCTGAAGCTCCACACATGCTAACACACTGACAAGGGTTTCCACACCGAAATGAAAAACACATCCTTTCCCAAAAGCACTGGCATATATTCTAGCTGGAGCAGTCTGAAGTGTGTACACACGAATGTCATGCCACCCTCCAGACTGTGACCTTGTTTCACAGAAATGCACAATAGAAAGTTGAGTTAGCCTTTGGAGGGAAGACCCAGAGTGAAACCCCAACTTTCTGTGCAGAGAAGAAGGTATCGCTGCTGGTTCAGCCGATAGCTCTCTCCTGTTGCGTTAGTACTGAACCAGCATCCCAAAATGTGACGAGGCATGTTTAAAGAAATAACCTATCTATAACCTGTTGCTGTTAAATGTCTCCCTATGCCATACGGCCATTATTTGCTCCAACCACTGTGTGTGTATGTCTGTGTGCGTTATTAGTATTCATTTAATACGCACGGACAAATAATAAAAATTGTAGAGTGCCTTTTCAGAAGACAGTTGTTAAGGCAAAGATAAAACTTGGAGACAATTCATTATTATTTAACAACTCTTATTAAAAGAAACTTAGTTTTACACTTGACAGGATTCGGCCATGGTTAACCTCAAGGATTCTATATCTCGTCTTTTCAAACATGTAGCTTTCACTTGTTAAACCAAGCAAAAGTTATGTACATAAATCACGGTGAGAACGCAGCTGACAAAGACAGGACATAGAGCCCAGTAAAGAAATACGATTTTCATCTCGGTAACAATTTCTACGTGCTCTGAGATACATCTGGAAGCTGCAGTTAGGATGTAAAGATTGTGCCTGTATTTGTGAAAGGTGTGCTTCTCCAAATGTTTTGCCAAATGGCAAAAAAATGCATTTTGCTATTGATCTGTATGGACTAGTGCACTTGGAAGAGACTTTTTCATTAAGCAAGATCCCCGGAACAGCACCAATACCGCTCGTGTAGGTTTGTGTCTAGGGAACACAGAGGCTGGGCTCCTCTCTCTGCCCCTCAGCTCCAGGTGCTTGGGGCCGTGCGTCACAGCTGGCACCCTGTGCCTCCTCGGGCTCTGCGGGACCTTCTTATGTAAATAATTGCAGATAGTTGATAAACGGGTACTTTGTGTTGTGCCAGTGGCAGGGTTTTGTTAGCATTTCCTTTGATCGTTGGGTAAGGAAACTGCTGTTATTTACCTAGGAGGTACTCACCCTAATATGTTCATTTACTAAGTCAGAACATAAATCTTCAGGCTGCAGTGCCTCTAAACTGCGGACATGCTAAATGCTCCCTGCGCCTGGAAGAAGAAGTCACACCGTGGAGAGATGTGCCATCTGCAAACCATTTTCTAAAAAACTCCAAAGAGTAAGGGACTCTCATTTGAAAATGCTTTTGTTTGAGAAATCAATGTGTCCTTCTTTTGATCCTGAATTGCCTTGGGCAGAAACATCTGAGGCTCCTTTTTGGAAAAATACTTCTCCTCCTTCTTTTACACATCTGTCTAATGTTTTGATGGTGAAATCCATTCTCTGCTCTGGCAAAACTTCTAGTGATAAGGGGAAGAAAGAGGGTAAACCTCAAAGGCAAAAAAGACAGAGGTCTTCCTTTCCGGGCCCTTTACAGTATAAAGTCCATAAATCCTTCCAATTTCTCCAGATAAAGGTGGCTTGAGACCCCAAAATGGTGCTGCTGGCACTCAGGCAGGCATTGAACACAATCCCACGAGCTGTGTACGGCGCGAGGCAAAGGCGACCTGACCTCACTGCTGAGGTGCCTCGTCCCCACATCCTGCAGCCTTGGCTTTGGCAGTGGAGACTGCTCCCTTAGCAGAAGTTCTGCTGTTTCCTTGGTCCTTAACTGGACCTCTTAATTGCAGAGACGGTACTCTGGTATCACCAGAAGTCCCTAGTACGTGTTCAGCTTTGAACAAAGTTAGCTCTTTTGGTCTCTGTGCCAGTGCAAGCCATGCATGCAGACCCCTCTCCTCTGAAACCTCATGAAAACCAACAGAAACGTGGCTTGAGACTTCAGCATCTTTCCCCAGCATCTTTACCCTGAGCAATTGGCTCCTATGCACAGAAATTCCCCGTCAGACTCCAAGCAGGTCCACGTGATGGGGGATCTATATCCTCCTTCGTTAAATTGTTCAAACTCCTCCAAAATTATCCAAGCTTCTTATGAAAAACTGCAAGCTCAGATATCTGTATCATCTTATTGTGGTGGTGTAATGTCACAGCACCAGCTCAGGAACTCTCCGGGCTCCTCCTTGGACCAGTTCAGCTTATGAAACTGGCAGGCAGCTATGCACGGTTTTCTGATGCCTTTAGTTTTCTCCTGGGTTCCTGAGCTGAGCGGGCCCACGGCGGGGTCTGCCGGATGCCAGAGATGAACAAGGTAAGCGGACAGGGAAACTGGGGTCAGCAGCAGAACTGAGAAGGAAGAACAGGATCTTCTTCTCCTTTTGGCACCAGCAGCAATCAACTTTTTGATTGATCAACTCATGTTGTGTGTCTTCACGTTAAGATAATCAAGCGGGGCCTTCCGTAGTCAGTGGAGGAATATAAGCACCTCTGGACAGTCACTGGGATCCTAGGTGACAGATGAGAAACTGAAATTTTCAATGGCTGCAGTTAAATGAGAAGTAACCTAAATACGGTTTGCTTTTAAATAAGACCATTATAAACAATGGCATCAGTAGCCTTTCTGGTCCTGGTTTGGGGTCTCAAACCACCTGGCCTGAATCATTTGGGAAACAGCTTAGAAATTTCATAAAAGAAAAGCTCCCTTCATGAAAGGGAGAGACAGCTCTATATCAAATTTTACTGACACCTCACATTTGCATACTAAGTCCCATAAATCTTCCCCTCACAACCCTCCATGTGGAAATTGTATGGTTTCTGGGTACCACCCCCACTGTGTTGCCCTGGGAAGCACAAGTTGTCTATGCCAGCAGGTCCTATGCTCTAACTTACTTCACTTCTCAGAAGTGAGCTTCAAGGCAGAAGAAATGTCTTCAAAATTCAGAGGAGAGGGTTTTTACTTTTGGACTTTCCTCATTCTCCAGAAGATGGAAGGATGGAGACCTACTGTGCTCACAAGACAGAATTTTAAAAGACTTCATCTAGCTGAAAGTTTTCATTTGCTTGAGGTTAATGTCATTGCCAATAGCAGCTTATCCTTGGAGCCAAACAAATGGTACGTGTTTCTTTCAGTCTCCAGGATCTTCATTTCCAGTATTGCAATACACAAGATCCACAGGTAGAATCACAAATTGCAACTTGCAAGTATTAAGTGTTATTCTCTCACCTTCAGACAGCTCACACAATTTTTCACAAACTGCCTCAGAAAGATAAAAGTCTGTAAAGCCATACCTGTAATTAGCAGATTCTGCATTTATCTCCCGATAAGGTCTGAAAATAAAAACAAGGCAATACTGATTGAGGTAGAAAATAGCGACTCTACCCATGCTGCTCAAAGACTCTAAACCAATGAGAATTTATTTATTTAGAAAACAGATTTCAAGTTGTTCTGAACTCATACACCCTCCTATAGTTTCACCTCGGGACATCAGATGGCCTCATTTCCTGGCATGAAGATTTGTTGGCTGACTCTCTCAGTAAGAACATTTGATCTGAAGTCCCAAACATCCTGATTCAGAGCAAAAAATACTCCACAGAACACATGTATTCTGCAAAATGGGGAGATTAGCAATATGGTCCCCACTGTGTCAGTTGCCATCGTGCTGATCACAGCATCCTGATATGCTGGAGCGGCTTCTGGAGCAAAAGAAGTTGGGAACACGGATGAGCTTGCTAAGGCTTGATTGAGATTTTGAGAGATGCTTTACCATGGGCTTCTGAGACCTGTCTGAAGGATATCTCCTATGCATCCAAAACCTATTTAAGGATTCAGATGGGGCTTCCTTATGAGCACCTGGCAACACAATTTAAACTGAAAATTTAAACTTTAAAAATTGTACTTCAAAATATGTAATAAATGAAAACTGCATCTATTTACTGCTTCCTTGCTAGCCACCTTTCAGAAAGGTGAGGAATTTACCAAGGTTTGTTTACAATGCTGCCATGGATCCACTCCCAAGAAGAAAAGTTTCCAGTAAGACTGGAAATACCGTTCCAACTCCCAGTTTCTCTTTAGATCACATTTTTCAGAGTTTGCTTCTTGGAAGTCTGGGGATTTGCCTGCAGCTATGGACGGTATTTCATTTCTCTGCAATAGAAAGAAATGGAGTGGGGTAATGGACATGCTTGGCAGCAGGAACTTCTTTCCAAAACACAGCATGGGGTAAGGAGAAGTGCCTGGCCCTGGATGTGCCTTGGGGTGCAGTCCCTTCGGGGTGATGTTACATCACTTCATTTGACTCTGATACTTCTGTAGCAGCATCTTTATTTTGACTCACTTCGCAACACCAGACAGCCTTAATGGCAGAACAAGGCAACGGTTTATCCAGCAAGAATTCATGCTTCCTGATCTTTACTTGCTATTAATGCAGTCTCAAAATCTTCCACTTGCCACCTGGGCTGGTTCACAAGTCCTGCTTTGGACTACGCAGGCAACTACCCACGGCAGCCTTGTTTCAGCCTGAAAACCTGAAGAGCAAGTTCTCCTGTGGTCAGCTCATACTCAATCAGCCTGTGGGACAATTCAATTTTCACCTAATCTAAACTGTTTATACACTTAAGCGTGAGTTGCAGCTTCTAACAGCTGATACTAGATAGTATAGAGGATATCAGTTATACGCATATACTGTAAAGTTCACAAAATCATACTGTAAACTGGCACATTACCAGCTCTCTACGAAGCCCATGCACACCACATGAGCAAAGCAGCTGATTAAAGCTAGTGACAAGGTACTTTGTCCAACTTCCTGACGGCTTTAGAGGTTCTGCCATCCAACTTTCCCAAACCACAAACCAGCAACACAAAACGCTGCACCTTGGATGCTGTCCAGGTGTCTTCACCGCAGAGCACAAAGCCTTTCGGGCACCCCTCTGGCTGGAGACCCGGGGTGAGGACACACACCATGCCTGCTCAGAAGCTCTGAGAAAGCTCCTAGAGGCTTTCCCCCACAATTAGGCTTTTTCCCTCTCTCCTCCAGCCATTTGTTTCCACCCCACAAATATGCTGGCACATCCTGGCACAACTATTCGTGCAGCTACACCATGACTGATCTGCGTTTAAAATAGTTCAGCAAAGAAAAGGTTATTTTTAAGCCAGCCGAGTTCCCCAGCCCAGTCTCAGAGCAGTCGTAGTGCCACGGGGCGGGTGTAGCACAAGACCTGCAGCAAGCGGCACCGGTGAAGGGAGAGGTAGGAGCTGCCTGGGCTGCCACTGCTGCTGGGTGACATCCACGTCATCCTTGACTGATATAGCAGGAAGGACCCGTAGCTCCTGTAGCAAGCGCATCAGGTAAGTGGGTGCTTGTGAGCTGCCAAAGGCAAAGATGTAGGATGATGTTCAGCCAGCCTGGGCAGGGAAGCCAAGTCTGGCAGGCGTACCTAAGGTTTGCATCATCCATTGCTCCCTTGAACTTGGCTCCCATGGCCATGGTTGGTGACTATGTTAGACAGCTGTAATGGTCTGATGATGGCCCGGTATCTGTGTATACAGGTACATAAAGAAAAAAGCCTCTTATGCCGTTAAATGCTCCTTTTCTTCCATTGCAGATTGTGAAACATGAAACAAATTAACAGCTGATATAACCCTACACTCTCACATTTCTGAGTAGCTTGTAGGTATTGATAGATAATCATAGAATCATCACAGAGTCATTAAGGTTGGAAAAGACCTTTAAGATCATCAAGTCCAACCACCAACCCAACACCACCGCGCCCACTAAACCATGTCCTGAAGTGCCACATCTACACATTTTTTGAACACCTCCAGTGATGGAGACTCCACTACTTCCCTGGTGGGGAAGTGTTCCAATGTTTGACCACTCTTTCAGTAAAGAAATTTTTCCTAATATCCAATCTAAACCTCCCCTGGTGCAACTAATCACTAGATTTGCAAGACCTAAAAGAGAAGAATCATCCAGATTCTTCCTCCACAGTGCTGGAAATCAGGATTAGCTCCGGACACTGACTTACCTCTGTTTGAAACTGACGGGGGAAGCGAGACAGACCCATCATCTGGAGTGCTGGCAGAGAGGATCCTCACTTCCAATTATGCTGATGCATTTGTGTGAGTTGCTTTTCAAGAGTTCAGAGATAGCTGGCTGCAAACATCCTTCCCCTTTAGCCTTTGAACACACTATTAATGAAGTGATTTTCATCTGATGTATCTAACAGGCAGGTATTTCCTTCCTGCCCTTCCCCTTGCTCTTTTGGAATGACTACATAGCTTCTTTTTGGCATATGTACTTTATATACTGTGTTCAAAGAACTATATAAGAGCAACAGCATGACAGGCAACCCATAAAACATAAAAGGGCTGCCTCATATCACCCTGCGTGTCAAGCTAATGTTACCCTCCAGCCATATGCAACCATTATATGTAGCAATCATTAAAAACTGCTATAAAATGCTCTGTAAAGAACAGCCCTGCCTTAGCAAGGGATGGCTTAGATAATCTAAGGGACCTTCTCTCCGCTGTCTACTATTGTATTACTGGTATATTTATCCTCAGAAAATGAGTCACTGCCTTCTTAAAGTAGTAGGCGAAGCTCTCCGGCTTTTTCTGTCATACTAAAACTAAATGGGTTTCAATGGTATTTCTTCAAAATTGTTAGAAATAATGGAAGCATCTGCAGGTGCTAGAAAGTGAGCTTGCTTCAGAAGATACAGCCCTCAAGGGAGCTTTGGAAAATACTAATGAAAGATGCTACTTTGGATGGCAAGGGGAAATGTATGTGATCACTTAACCAGTAGGTAAAATTTATTACAGCAGCTATTACAAAACCAGATGTTGGAACACACGGTTTTCATATGGATATAAAATATTTGAATTTTGTTACAATGTATTGATAATATCTATCGCCTCGATAACTCAGGCCTTTTCAAATGAACACACCATTACAGGCAATAAGGCTTGTAGGGACCTGGGAAAACCATCTAGTTCTTACCCCGTCCTAAGACAGCATCTACTGTACTTGTGCCTCAGTGATTTGCGTAACTGAGTCTTAATAGGCTTCCAGTAGTAGAGTTCAGTACTTAGCTACCCTTAGAGTTAGAAAAGGTTTTTTCTAACGTTTAGCTTAACTCTTTCTTCATTTTAAGCCCATTATTCCTTGTTCTGTCCTACATAGACATGGGAAACAGATCATCACGTTCCTTTTTATAATCTTCTGTAAAATACTTCAGGACTATTATCCTCTTCTTCAGTTTTCTTTTCTCTAGATGAAACATCCCCAATTTTAAGACCTCTAAACCAAACTTTTCCCTATTGGTCTATACCTTTCTTGAAATTCATTTCCTAAAACTGGGCACAGGCCTCCAGCTGAGGTTTTATTAAGGCTGAGTAGAGTGGAAGATTACTTCAAATGTCCTACAGACAATAATTCTCTTTATCCATCCCACGGTGATATTTGCCTTTTTCATAACAGTGTGACCTCGTTGACTCCTATTCAACTTGCGATCTGCAACAAGCCCCAGATCCTTTTTTGCAGAACTCTTACCTACTCAGTTACTCCTTATTCTTTCTTTGTGCAGTTAATCACACTTGCCTAACTGTAAAATCTTCCTCTTATTGGATTGCATCTTATTTCTAGGTCATTTCTTCAGTTTGTCAACATCCTTTTCAATTCTTCTCCTTCTTTCCAACCTTCCAGATTTGTGTCTGAAATATTAATGAATGCACATTTTTCCACCTTACAAATAAAAATGATGAAAAGTGCCTTAAAACAGACCCTTTGAAGACCTAATAAATACTTCCTGAGTATTTTTCTGGCCAGTTGTGTCCCCACTCTTTGGTAAGTTTATTTCTTTATATTTACTTAGCTTGCCCATTTAGAGAGTGTCAAATTTTTACTAAAACCATGACATATGGCAGCTATTCCTTCTCCCTGTTCACATGGTCTACTACCTAACAAAAATTTAATTGCTTTGGTGCAATTTGTCCTTAATAAATCAGTGGCAGCTATTATTTATCTCACTCTTTTATCCTAGCTGCATATAAATAGTTCCAAGATTTTTCTGGGAATTGGTTAGACTGACCCCATTACCCCTTTTAGCCTCCTTTTTAGATAGTCATGTCTCTCCCTTGGTGGTGCCCAGGGCAAAAATGCAGCTAGCTATTAATTGCCAGGGAATGCCCCTGTTACACAGTGTAAATTATGTCCTCTTCTCATGATGCCATGTTATATAAATATTTTCATCCTCCTGTGGTCAGATTACGTTGCACAGTTAGTGAAGAACTGAGACCAGGATATATTTTTGCACCTTTGGGTCCTGTCTTGGCCACAGCTTTACAGGCTCTAGGCTCCTGGTGTAACTTAGCTGAAGCAAAACCTACATCAGATGCTGCTAAGTACATTTGCTTTCAGAGTAGAAGAGATAATAGGGATCAGCGACCCGCAGCTGAACATGAAGTGGATGGTGCTTGGGCAACTTATCAATGCTTCTTTGCTCTTTTTCTGTTTCTTCTTCTCCGGAGACAAAGCCACACAGGCATCAGCAATGTCTCCATTCAGTAAGATTATTTCATTGACACAAAACTGTGACTCTTCTTACACCTAAGTGGAAGTCAAGTTTCTCTCCTGTTCTCATTCTCCCACTACAGGTTTCAGTCTCTGATAGCCCTATGTTAAGAATACACATTAAATGAATAATGTCCTTTTGTCTAAGCAGCTTGCAGGAAACAACAGATTAAGAGGTAATTCATTCTTGTGATACACCATGCGTGAAGCCCAAAATAAAAAAAATAAAGCTTAAGAGAGTTTCACCACTGGCATGACAAGGGTCAGAATTTCACCCCGAGCAGACTTTAAAAAACCCAAACAATTGACAATAAAATAAAAATATCAGATTGAGTCATTATTCACCAGTTGTCCTTAGTGCAAAGACAGATGTGCACTCCACCCCTCAAAGATTGTCTACAAACTTCCTCCTTCCCAGAGAGTGGTGCTTGGCAAGTGTCCAGATATCAACAACTTCCCTTTGAAAATTATTGATTATATGGCTCTAACAATTGATAAATCCTCCATTGTTTGAGCCAAACTTTGTCTTTGTTTAGAGGCCAAAAAAAGATTAGGAAAAGTTCTTGTCTTGATTAAGGAAAAATGATAATGTTTAAGTGGGGGGAAACACATAACATTCAAAGGAATATGTAAGGCATCTGGCTTACATATTCTACAATTTGATAAAGCAGATGACTATTTTCTGATGGGAAAAAAAACCCACACAACAAAAAAAAATAGAAACGAGCAAGTGTCTTTACCTACAGCAAAGTATACGATAAATTAACTAAGCATAATAAGCGCAGCACATTTATAAGAACACGTCGTCTTCCTGCAGCACAACAGCACTATCACCACTCTCCCACTTTGCTTTTCATTTTTTAAGCTGAGGACAAGGCTATCTGCTTTTTTTGACCACATTAGAAGTAGGTGGTTCTCAGGGACTCTATAAAGTTAATTTATAGCTCCTGGTTTGCTTTGTTTTCTTTACCCTCCTCATCTCGTTCAGCAAAGTAATTGTGGGTAGGAGCACACCAGTATCTGCATTGGGAGGTATCAGCTTTGTGACTTGATGTTTCCAAGCACCATGTGCAGGATCCCGGCTGTGGAGTACATTAACAGGTAACCCAGTTCACTGCACTGCCCTAGTTTTAGAATTCTGGCCTGGAGTTTTGAGAACACAATCCATTTTGTGGTTTTGCCTTGTTTTGTTAATGTCTGCAAAGCAGAAACTCAGCTTTTTGAGCAGGGACCATCTTATCTTCTGTGTACAATAGCTAAGTGCACAAGACGACTACTGACTTTAACAGGATCTTCTGGTGCTGTTGTCATTCACCATGGTTGTGTTGCAGACAAATGAATAATGATGACACAAATGATGACATAGCTACTCAGAAATAATGCTGAAGTGGGGAACAGAAATTCAGTTTCTAAGACGTGATGTGGGGAAAGTAGGATTAATGTTTCCCCACCATTTGCTCTTTCTCTCCAATCTATCCAAATAGCTTCCATTTCTTTCAAGTCTCTTCTTGATGTCTGTCTTGCACTCATACTTATTTTGTCCTCTATCAAAGAAGAATACATTTAAAGTAGAGGTGATGTATGTGCCAGTGCTCAGCCTCTGTTAACACGCTGCCATATGAAATGGTAGAAAACTTCAGAGACAGCACAAGAGAGATGGCTCCTGGACAAGTCTGGAGAGTCTACTTCAGTGTCTCACTTGAGAAACAACGTTAAGCAACAAACTTGAGATCTCTGAAGTGTGGTAGTATTTGTGACTGAAACTTTTGTCTTTTCCATTAAATTTTGATTCCTCTGTTTTGATGTTATCCACAGAAAAGACGAATTGTCTAGATGTTTTGGGCAACCATGGTTGTGGTTAGACCTTCATACAATAGATTATAATTTATCCGAGTATTAACAGTGTTGGCCCTAAACATCTTTTCAAACCATCTGTAATAAAGGTATGTTTAAGAAACTTCCATAAGCAGAAACTAGCTCGATCTATAATCTACGAAACACATGCTTTTAACAATGCAGTCATCAGTGGCTCCTCGGCATACCTATCTGATGTACTTCATCTACATGAGTTTCAAGCAGCGATGAGCAGAGATCCATGCCTCTAGCCAGGGTACAGGCAGAATTTAATTCTGGAGATTCTGTACTAATCAAAATCAGGTGTAAGACACTGAAGTAGGCCAGCTCAGCTCAGGACAGGTTAACCGCCACCACAGGAGAGCACAGTTTGTAAGCAGGCTTTCTCTCCAGCTAACGTTTGTGAGAGACCTCAAGAAAGGACAAGGATGACTATATGTACTAGTCTTTTCACTCACGGCTGTCAGTGAAGATCCTGAATTTGTCTAGTCACATATGGAAGCAATAACAGGTGAGCAGAGCTGGTATTGAAGCAAAAAGCTCTTTCCTAGGAAATTACAGAGTAGAGCTTGCTTAAGGAGCATGAAGACAAGCAGAAACTGTGGGCGAGCATGAGGGTCCACAGTCAGCTAGAGATGACAAGAGAGACCTTCCACTCCTTTTCCAAGACACTTGCGCTCAAGGTCCAGCCTGCAGACCTCACTGTTCGATTTCATTAACCATGCAGTAATGTTATGACTCAGATAAAAATGGGAGGATGGGGTGGCTGGGTGTTTTGGGGGAAAAAAGCCCCGACCACCCAAAAGGGGAGGTAGGAGCTGGAAAACACAGCAAAGCTAAGAGCTAGAGCAGTTCCACTCATCTTGCACCTTGTCTCATCTGGTAAATCTTGGCCATCACCTCGCATTCCAGTAATTCCTGCACTCCTGTAGCCACCTTCCCCTTCAGCCAAGGAGAGATTTCAACCAACCTTAACTCCCACGCAGACTATTAATAGAGAAGATATCAATCACCACAGCGAAGTGGTAACGGTAGCTGGTATAATCACTGGCCTCTATCAAAGAAGGACATATGACAGTCCTGGAGACAACCTCCAAAGGCAAAGCTCCAGATTCTTAACATAAAAACTGCTATGAAGTGGTGTTCAGAGGTGATTTAGGGACACTTCAGGATTAGTGCTCCTCTTTCCTGAAGACAAGGGTGGGTTCAGGGAGTCACGGACCTTGGAAATGGTGGCTTTTGCTATATCATGGTGGATGTGTGTGTGGGAAGAAATCACCATGTTCTGTGTCTAGCGATAATTTTCTAAGACCCGTATTATTTGGTCTGGCCAAACTGTATTGAGCACAGGGAAAGGGAGCAAAATTGATTTGGTGAGGGAGCAGAAGCTAACAGCCGCTGCCAGAGAAGGAAAGCTGGGTGACATGACTGCTCTGAACTGGCATAACGAGTTGTATGATGCAAAAGCTCCTGAAGAGCATAGCAAAGGCTATCTGTCATGGTAGAACATAGACTTTATACGGCATGAAAGGTCCTCAGCCTTTGCTACTGTGTGCAGTTTGACAAATGATGCAAAGATAAAAATAACTGATATTAAAAAAAATCCAAAGAAAGTGTTACTAGGATACCAATCATTCAGTGGAGGACAAATCAGAGCCCAATGAGTCTGCAGGTGATGATAATTATAGTGCTGCATAAGCATGTGAAGCAGGTTACCAGTAATCTTTTCACTTCTCGGGGGAAGACAGGCTGGGATGCATGGCTCTGAAAGAAAATTTGGTTTACATTAGATCGTTTTATTGTAGAACTTTTCGCTGCTATACGTGTTCAAAACACAACCCTTTTCCAGGGAGGGAGGACTCCACAGCCTTTATTAATGAGTTTGCTCAAGTGGCTTCATAGCTAGGATTTTGTCCTCACTATCAGATCTGAATCTGCTTTGCTGCCGATGAAACGAATTTCTTCTTGTCTTATCAACTCCCAGCAGACCACCCCTTTCTTTGTGAGAAGCTTATGCACTGGAAGCCTGCTGTCGTGCCCCTTGTCCTTCCCCTCTAGAAGGCGGCAGCTCAGTCTCTGCCACTTTTCTTCATGCGTTCTTACCACTTTTGTGGATTCCTTCTCGATTCTCTCCCATTTGCCTATATTTTTAAGTATGCCTGGAGCTGGAAGCAGGACTTCTGCTGAAACTTCCTTACCCCCACTTCTTACACACGGTCTAGCCCTAAATAAATTTTCAAAGTAAGACTTGCATTTTTTGTAACAGCACCATGATACTAATTCACTGAGTTTGAAATATATCATAACTTCAAGTTTCTTTTTTTCTGCAGTACTCCTGAAAATATTGCATTTATTTCCTATTGTGTAAATGTTGCTTTGATTTCCCCTCTGCAAGTGTAATGCTTTAGATATGTTTTTACTTGACGCCATCTTATTTGTTTCATGTGGAGTGAAGACTATTTTTTCCTAACTGCCTGGAAGCTCTCCCCTCCCTCTTCCTCACTGTCACCTACAAATTTTGTAGGTGTATTCTCTGTTCTACCACCTGTATCATCCATATCAAGCACAAACCAGATATACAAGATCTTCCAGTAAGGTACCATTTAAAATAACCACTCTGTGTGTGTCACATAACCGAGTGTCTGCAACTTTTTGTGTGTGCTCTTTTAGGTAGCAATTTTTCTAGCACTTAACCAGATAACATTTTCAGTTAGTCTCCAGCTTGTTCATAAGAATGTCAGAAAGGGTCATGCCAGAACCCTTGCTAAAATAAAGATACAGCCTGTTGAATGCTATGAATGCAAGTTATCTGGGAAAAAAGGACATCAGTCTGACTTGGGATGATTTGGTTTTACTTTTTAACACCTTCTTATCCTCCAACTGCTTGTAAGTATATTGTACACTGAGTTGTTGGAGTCTCCTTCTGTGTGTCAAAGGTAGGCTGACTGTCCTATAATTAATTTCCCCCTTTTAACAGACAGGTATTATATTTATTCCTCTCTTGTCCCTCATGTCCACCCTGTACATAATACCAGGCAACTGCTAATGGCTCAGACATTACTGTGACTAGTTTCTTCAGTACCTCTGGGTGAATGTGATCAGGCCTTGAATATAACTCATTTAGATAAGTATTTCTAACTGTTCCCTCTCTGCTCTGGCCTGCCCTCTTATTCCTTTGTTTAAACTAATTTTATTAGGTATTGGTCACTAACTAATGTCTTTAGTGAAGACTGAAACAACAAAGGGATTTAATATTTTGGCCTCTTCTGTGCTGTCAGTTATTTGCCCTCCCTGTTATATAGCTGCACTTCTTTGTCATCTTATGTTCTGGCAACATTTTCTGGTTGCCTTTATGCCTCCTGCTATTTGTAACTCCTTGTGTGCCCAAACGTTTTGCTTTATCTTTCCATATTATACGGTCAGGTGTCCTGGTTTCCAGGATTTCTGTCAGTCTTTGATTTCCAAGTGCCTAAAGAACACCTTAGAGTACCACATCAATCTGCAATTGTGCTTTTTCTTTCCTTTGTACCTGAACAGCTTGTTGTAGAACCTTTAATATTTATTTTTTTCAGTATCTGCCAGTGGTCCCCTACTCTTTTATCCTTTCAATTACCTTCTCAAGAGGTAATCTCCACCCCAGCTTACAAATTTTTAGAAACCTGGGGTTTTTTGTAGTTCATCCTTAATAGTGAGACTTTTCTTAAAATACTGGTCTGTCATTTCATACTTGCTTTCACCCAGACTACCTTCCACCTGTAGATTCCCAAGAAACACCTCATTATTAGCTGAACCAACCAGTCTAGCTATGTCCCCAAATATCATCCCTCCTCACCCTGCCACCTTCTGAGAAAAAACCTGCCCTCTGTATATTGCAAGACCCTGACAACTGCCTGTGTTGTCCTCTATTGCTTTTCAGTAGAAATTATGCTATTTGAAGTGCCTGGTAGGTACAAGGCTGACTCTTTCAAACATCTCTCTGAGTTGCTCAAGCAAAAAGAGCCTCGTGTATTTCTTCTTTCTCATGATTTAGTTTTCTCCAAAAGACCTGCAACAAGACATCAGTCTTTTTCTTTTCTTTCCTCATTTCCACCCAAAGGCAGTCAAGAAGCCAGCTTCTTAGCTCTCCTTGCAGTGTAAAGCAAGTATACATGTCCAAATGCCTTGTCCTGTCTATTCTGGAAAAAAGCTGTATCTGCGTCCCTATTCCATGGCCCCGATTTGTTCCATCAGGACTGCATGGCACCTATTATGTCATAGGTTTGTGCATATGAAGACTTTGAGTTTTCTTGTTTATTCAACATATTACTGATATTTGCAGATAGCCATTTTGGATATTCAGCTGTTTGCCCTGTTACTCTCTCTGGTCTTTCTTGTGCTTTTTGCTACCAGTTTCCCTATGGAGATTGTTAACAAAGTACTAATTACTGCCAAGCAAAGGGTATAGTGGTGGCTTTGTGATGTAGATACTGGTCAGCCAGGAACTTGACTGAGACTCCAAATTACTGTAATTCCCATCTATTTCTGGACAGACTCCAGATAGTAACAGCTTTCAGTCTCTGCCAACCTGGTTTGGAGCAGTTTGCCTGTGTGTGATTTTGCATGTCTGTTAGCCAAATCAGAGAGCCAGTGCAAAAATCTAGTACTTAGAGGGTGTTTGATACCCGTGGGAGCTCTCTGGGTCAAGAAACCGATGACTAGTTTATAACAGATTGGGGGAAAAAAAAAAGAAAAGGGTAGAAATAATATGGCTGGCATTTCAGTTACAAATACAATTGAAATTAAATGCAAATTACCAATGTAAATCAGAAAGATTTTTTTTTTGTATAAATGCTCCCGACAGTCTTTTAATAAGGGTAAAGCCGAGCTGGAATTGCTCATACAAAACGTGAGAAGGAGCTGCAGCCGCTCCTGACGTGTGACACGGTTCTCAATGAAGCGTCACGTTGTTGGTTGTACAGAGCCGGCGATGGGCGGCCTAGGTGGGAAATCACAGCTGGAGAAACGGCCACCGAGACGTCTTCCACTTCCCTCAGGTGTGACAGCAAAAGCACCGAAACAAGGATGACCCGTTACAGAGCATGAACAACAGATCCCTTAGACCCCTGCCCTCGTAAGCATCTACATACACACATAGCTTTCCTATGAATACCCTAGACATAATTGTGTTTATTATTTAATGCAGCATAATTAATAATCAATGCTCTATAATTACTAACAGAATAAGAATATAATTAATACACTATAGGAGGGAAGATGATAAAGCTCATCAGAAACACCATCAATTGCTACAAATGGCAAACAGGCGACAAAACTGAGAACCCTCTTTGTTATTTATGTGAGTTACTTTCTAACTGGATTTGATATGTGTACCAACTTCACTATTCCTGATTATGGGAATGTTTGTGCATTTTCAGATAAAGACAGTTTTGTGCTCATCTATTGCCTTATAGATGTTGCAAGGAGATGAGTAAGAAGCCCACCCTGGACCAGACAGCTAAAATGTTCTGAACTACATGTTTGGGAGACAAATGAATGAGAAGTCCTGTTTGTTTTCATTTAACACAGCAGGTCAGTCATAATCACGCACAAAATACTGTTGCTAACTACGACCAGTAATAATCCGAATTTACCAAGTGTAAGAGAAAAGCCAGTATAAGCACTCCTTGTTCAGCAAACCCTTTCCACTAAATTCATCTTCTCAAAAATCTCAAGTCTATAAAAAACCCTTGCAAAAATCTTGGTATATAGTGCACCAAAGCAAAGCAATAGTCATGAGCCCTTTACTAAGAACGACCTGTCCTAAGCCTTTAGCTAGGCTTATCCAAAAACCATTAGCTTCTGAATCCCAGCTTATCTCAGCTGTTGGGAAAAAGCACAGAAAGTAGTTTTTGAGATACATGTGGCAAGGCCAAAATCATAAAATACCTCACATCCAAGCCCTGAACTGCACCTGGAAAGATGTGGGAAACCAGCACTGTTTACAGAGCAGCGTGTTCCTTGTACACACCAGTACTGAGTGCTAAAAATTGATAATTTAGGCTTTAAATGGACAGAGGGACTTCTTAATCATCTGAGAAGCCCTCTGAACCAGCTGACCTACCCCAGAGACTGGGCAACTCAGAACACGATGCAAGATACATGCCTTTAGTGAATGCACAGAATAAGCCTTTTTTGCCCCCTCCAGCATTTTATTCAAGCTAATGTCTAATTAGAACTGAGAACTTGGTGTGCTTTTTGCTGCTGCTATGACAATTCCTAAAAGCATTTTGTGGACATCAGTTGTATGTGGTAGTTCTGCACTCCCCAGCTACTGAAGGAGAAGACGGGGACAACGTGAGCTCTGTTTTATTATTGCACAGTACAGATAATGACACACTAACCATATCAAAAGGAGCTTTGTAATTATTGGCTCAGGAGCTCTTGTGGTTATTTTACATTTAACCCACATACCAATTTGGTGTCTGCTGGCACATGGTGGCCATATGGAGGGCAGAAAGCATTACTGCCTACCACAGGAGAACATAATCTGGAGAGAGGAGGCATTTTCATGTGTTGAACAAAGTTCCACCCACATCATAAACTGGTCATTCTGCCACATCATAAGCTGAAGAAAAATCACATAAATCTTCACAGAGACTCTACAAGACTTCAATCAGAGACTCTGTCTTTTGTGCAGACCATGAGTGCACTGCTGATGCTTTAGAATAACAGTAATAGTTATATACCTGCTACCAAAACAGTTTGTCATGTAATATTGCTATATATTGCTGGAGCAGTGTTGAAAGGCACACAGACTACTTCCCTACTTCCCGAGACAAACTGTTGCCCAATGAAGATGGGCAAAGAAAACCATGAAAATTTATGCGAGATGAGAATCCACGGGGGTTATTAGCAATTGGATCTTCTAATCCCTTAACTTTTGGGGACCGAAGTTTAAAAATGTCTGAAAAAGCTACACACATATATATATGTACAACTTTGTGTTGATTATTCTATATTAGCATACACAAAAATATTTCTGTGGACAAAACAGAAATATTTTGTCTTTCCACCTATGTAAGTGTGTGTATTTATGCATGTATGCTCCTCTGCCTGTGTGTTTGTTGGGAAGGGGTGCTGTAGAACATGTATCTAGGTCCTACATGCTTGCTAACATTTTGGGCAAGTTTTATATTGTTTTTCTGAGTGGAGACTGAAAAGGAGGCAAAATCAGCAAACTGGTTTGAAACAAAATTCTCAGCTGTCTCACTGGTCTTGTACTACATTATAGCATAAATGGCAAGGGAACTTAAACACATGGGAGGGGGGATTTTGTTTGCATTGCCTAAACAAATATTTTTTTAATAGTATAAAAATAGGTGGAACAGGAAGATAGGCAGGACCAATGTAGAAGAAAAGCATGTTTGTGCCCAATTCACCGGAGAGATTGTTAAAGAACATTTTATCATAATGAAAATATTACCCTTGGAATTCCAGCAAGACCAATGTCAGTTTAAGTTGCCAGTCCTTTTCACTTCTAGTCACTAAAGTTAGACTTGTCCTAGAGTTATTGTGACTAGCTGATTTTTTTATTCCAGAAAATGTTCTCTTTCATTCACGAATCAATAGCTCTTTGCTAGTCCTGGCTTTGCTCCTTGCTCTTCTCCGTCAGCCCTTGCTAAGGGCTGTTGCTAAGGGCCAGGGGAAGTGTCCTATTGCATTCAGCTGAGAAATCAGGGAAGAAAAGCACATTTCTGAGAGGTGCAAATGAAGCACTTTTCCCACTGCTGTCCTGCAACATAGGAAATATGATTCTAGCTGGAACAAGCTCGTGACTAGGACCCCCGTGTGTTTCAGAATTTTGACAGGCCATTCCTAAACTCATAAAATTAGCTGAGTGCCATGGTGGGATCTAGAGAGCAACATTTTTCTTACAGTACAGGACTCCAGGCAATCAGTTTCAATAGGAAACTTTTATAAAGTTTTCCTCCTTCTCTTAATGAAGTTAACAGAAATGTTCCTGTGGATTTCAATGAGAAAAAAGAAAATCCTTTAGTCAGACAGCTTGTAACTCCTTTATTTCAAAGCAGCTGAGTAGGGCATATATAAATTTGCTAAAAGTTTTATAGACGACAAACTAATAAATCTAGTGAAATTCTCCATTTAATAATAGGGAATTTAGCTGGAGGGAACAGAAACTTTCAGACCCATGGAATATACTTCTTTTACTTTCTGATGGATTTCATTTTAAATATAGTGTTCAGTTATTCAGATTATTTATTTAAATGCATTTCACGGTGTGTTGCACAGATAGCTTTGACGAAATGTTATATTTTTTGAAAAAATACATACCCTGATTGTGGCTTACTATGCCGAGGAATTCCTGTCCCGCAATTCCAGCACTCTTGAAAGCGACTCTATTAGTAGGTGATCACTGCATCAATTAGTGTTTTTACTGAAGAGCTATTTACTCTCCAGCATAGAAGAAATACCGTTCTTCGGGCAGTTGCATGCAGGGGAATCTGCGCTATCCAGGCTTCTCATGCACCTGAGTTTGGGATCTAACAGCCTGCTCTACTGAGGTCACGTGTGCATTGATAAGGAATCACAGCCAGGGTTATACGATCAACGTAAACATGAATACATAACCCAATCGCGTCAGGCAAGCCCATTTGGTCGCATCGGCGCTACCCCAACCAAAGGCTGAAGGTTTCGTGTGTATGCCTGCTGCCTGTAGCTTACACTGCTAACGAGCCTATCTTGTCTCCTCTGAACAATCTGTGCTGGAGTTGGAATATATTTCCTGTGGTTCATCAGAAGAACTGGCAAGCAAACAAGGCCGACAGATGTAGTTCAGACTTGTGAGGATTTCCTGGTAAGATTGTTTTTTCCCTGTTCAACCAATTACGAAGGTAATGGTAGATACGAATATCCATTTCCCTTTGTTTGCAGTTGCAAAAGTTTGGCGTTCACTGATGTTTCCTGGTGGTGTAGAAAGCCAGAGGAGTAATGGGTTGCCGTAATGGTTTGGCCTGAAGATTCTCCCTGTGGACCCAGCGGATGGTGATTTGAATTATGTGTCCTTCAAGGTGAAAACCATAAATCAGACCTGAGCAGAGGTGAAAGTCTAAGTGGTCGTTAATGTCCTGAACCTAAGGTGCCAAACTTTGTTTCATCTCTTCGAGATTTGGACAGGACAAAGACACTTTTTCTTCCTTAGAATAAGGAAATAGTGGAAGTGGAAACTTTTGAACCATATTCTTCAGAAATTCCCAGGAGGTGTAATGAGTGCACTTCCTCTTTGAAAACTGTTACGAAAAGCCATAGTGTTCTGGAGGAGGTACACATGGCTTCTGAAGGCTGGTTGTATGATGCTGATTTCAGTGGGATTCCAAGTCATCATATCCAGCCTGTTACCTCTGAGACAGAAGCCGATGTTTTAAATAAGATCATGGAGCTGGGTACCTTCTGGAGTAGCCAGGCTGCGTCCTGGATGAATACCGAAGCTGCCGAGTGTTCGGCACAGTGACAGTCTCCGAGGGAGCTAGAACTGGAATGACCCAGAAAAGCCCACAGCTCCAGGATTCATCGGGAAGCGTAGCATCTCTCCCACCCCTGAGCTAACTAAAGCCTTTCCCTTAAAGCAGGTCTTTCCTAATCAAATGCCTCTGTGTCACAGGATTCTGTGATAATTTGTGACGTGCATGTTAAGGAGACTGAGGAAAGGGCTTTTCTGCTAGAGATTCAGTTTCTTTTCCTTGAATAACTGTATCTTCCCCAAATTCATGCTCTGTTGTAGATAGTAGAAATGAAATAATTGTGGTAGAGATATTCTGATTTTTATCAAGTAAGTGTTCACTGGATATTTCTAAGTCAAATATTATTTTAAAAAATATTTATAAATGCTAATTACTACCTGGGATTTTATTGCTTTGGATACTTAGCAAGTAAGTTTCAATTAATAATTGAGGGGTGAGCTGCATATAAGACCATAAAAATTAAGGGAAAAAAAAGAAAAAAGAAGGGATTTGCTGGGTAAATGGTTTGGAGAAGGGTAAGAAAAACTGTCACACAACACCAGTCACACATGTTTTTTCCACCACCCTCTGTCTCCTTTGGTTATTCAGTATGTAAGAAGAGTTTTCCTTTCCCAAAATGCTTACCAAACTTCCCTACAAGACTAGTATCTGCAAATGACACCACTTTTGCCTCTTTATTAAAAAGGCCCAGAGAAAATATGTGTGCAGGAGGTGGTGGTGGTGCTGACTTTCTTTAATATTCTTTGCACTCTCAGCTATTCTGCAGTTGCCAGTTGCATTACTGACATTTATTCATTAAGTTTTGCCACATTAATTCTTTCCCTCAGCCTTGAAGGCCACTAACTGTGATTTGTTAGTCTTGAGAAAAAGTTGCAGTCAAATACTGAGGCCACAGACAGATACCCACGGAGAGATGGCAGCGACGGCGTAAGGCTTTACAGCTTTCACCAGAGGAACGGTCTATGCAGGTGCCTTCTCCTTCACTGTGAAAGCAACTGGTTTAGTTTGAACTTCCATTGCAGGGCAGATGGAATACGTAGGTAACGCCATGACTGCCCCAGCCATTTCTGCAAGAAGCATTTGACTACATCCAGAACGGTTCTTATTCTACTTATTTGCCTTCTTTTCACATTGTTGCAGGCAGAAGATTGTTAAGTGCCTTTTTAGGACAGGTTTGAATGCAGTGAGACTACTTACGTAAGTAGCTGTTCACCAGTTGGAGCGATACGAGCCTTGGATTCCATTTCTAGGACACGTCGTTCAAGAAAGTTGGGCCTGTTACATCAATAACCTCTCGGTGGCTACATCTCAGCCCTGCTCCTGCAGAGTCTGCCGCTGGGCTTCAGCACAATCCCCATTAAAGTTATTAAAAACTGATTAAATCACGTCTTGCAGTGGATGGTGCAGAATTTGGTTGTTTGTTTGTCTCTGGCTGATTTTCTTGTATCAGGGATTTCTACCACCCTAAAAATGAAAGGTTAAATTCCTTCAAGTCTTTGTCCTAGATACCACCGTGTCACTTTATTTGGAGTCTATAGAGGATCGCATGTGTATCCCTTTGTAAATGCTATTCCAATAATTCTCCTTGCATGATTTTTTCTGAAGGACTCCAAAGTAAAGCTGGTTGGGAATTTTCCCACAATATATTTGTTTGTATCCGAAAGTGCTGACTTGCTGAAATGGAACCTTTTTGTGGGAAAGTATTTGTTCCAGTAAGAAGGCTTCTCAGATTCAGAAGTGAATTTCTGGAAAAAAAAAAAAAAAACAAAAAACAAAGTGAAAGACAAACTTTCCCTTCTTTTCCTCAAAATAGATGGCTGCTCAGTGTTCAGGCGTTCCCTGGGGGATATGGGCAAGAGAGGTTCAAATCCCATTGATTCAGCATGTTAGCCCCTTTCTGGACCAGCTATGCAAAGCCGAACAGCTACAGACAAAAGTAAAAGGGAGCATTCTCACTGGGTTCTGTCTTTTATGCCTGTTTCAGCATTTTTTTCAGGAGGGTCCTAATTTCATTTTAATGCACAACAAAAGCAAATTTTGAAATTTCTATTGTTTTCCAAAATACTAATGTTTTGCAGATACTCTTACACTATCCCAGCAGTGATTGCCTTGCAGACCCATTCGTATCCTCTTAAAAAAGCAGATGACAGAGTCACTCCGTTTGGGATCTATATCTCATATGGAGTCCTCCTGAATCTTTGCAGGGCTTTTAGGAGACATCTAGGGTCTGATTCTGCAAATTCCTAAACTGTGAGATGTTATGAGCAAACTTGCATTAGTTACTTAACTGATAGAACTATTCACGCACTTCATGCCAGCACATTACAAGTTTATGATAAAGTTTTATTGAAGTCAATAGAAAGATTTCCACTGGACTTGGATGAAAGTTCGTTTCATTATGTCCTTGTATCCTGAATTTGACACTTGATCTTTTCTTATTTTGTGATGTTCAGGTTCTACCAAAATTGTATCAGTCACTTATCCCTACAGCTACAGAAAGAGGTATCAACTTTGTTTACTTTTTAGAGAGACAGTGGGAACTCAGGAAACCTGGATTCTTTTCTGACTTACCACTGACTTGCTTAGACTAATTATTATTATTTATCAACTTTAGCAATTAATTTTATTATTCTAAGATGCAAGGAAATTGAGGCACTAAGAAATATGACAGTTTGGTAAAATGCTGCATTACAGTGCTCATAACATTAATTTACTCAATGGCAATTTCACAATTAGGACATTACAATGCAGTTTTAATGCACATTTATTATAGAAATGAAGTACAGAATTACACAGATATAAGACAAATCATATTTAATCAAAAGCAATCTCAGATAATAACCAACTAAGAATTAGAATGATATGCCACTGAGTTTATATGCATAATTTTTCTTTTATCAATAAGTAGTGCTACAAATTGTCATAATATAAATTGTTTACATTTGTTTTAAAACGTTCTATAATATTGATTGATGCTTATGACTGAGTCTTTACTTATTGTATGAATACCATAAAAGTTCTCCAACTAATGAGATAATTAATTTTGCATCCTGCATAACTCCAGTTTCAAATTAGATTTAAATACTAATTCTTATAATGTACTAATTGTTGCAAAATGGAAAAAAAAAGAAATAAAACAAAAAAAACCTCAATTCACTATTTCATAAAGCTGGCAGAGGAGGACCCTTCAAAAACAATTTTCTGTTTATAAAAGCAAATTCTATCACAAAACACTCCCACCTTTTAAGTTAAACCTAACATTCTATGAAATACTGTCATCCTTACTTAACAAAAAGTCACAGCCTGGTTCTCTGTATCATGTGCTTTTGCCTGTCTTGTGTAGTAACCACCTTCTTCAATCTTCTTAGGTGGAAGCATGCTGCCAAAGCAGATGGATTTTTAAAGTAAAATGCAACCCGAACTATTCCTTAATTTTCAGCTGTGAGTTTTACCTTATAATTTAAATTGGAATACTGCTTTTATTGCAGTTTATCATACTTATACTGGGAAAAACATTCTAGAATTAAATAAAGTTATATCATAGTGTTTTTAATATATTTTACATTTTATGTTATTATGCTACTGTTTTTTAAACTATACCTAAAATACGTTAGGACATATTGTGTATCTTGAGGTATGCTTTTAAGAGTGGTCAGCGCATAGGTTCCCACCAACTGGTAATACTAAGTATTAGTACCATTCTTTTTGCATTTGATTTCTTAATGAACTTCAAAAAAATATTAAAATGAACAGTTTTCTGTAAGGAAAAAAAACCCTCCACGCTTGAGAGCAACAAATACTTCTTCAAAACAGTGAAACATATAAGCGTATTAGAAATCAGTGGTCAGCAACTGAAGAAAATCAACTGACTTTTGAGAAATCCCAGTATGGTATGCATCTGTAGGTAGCAGTATTTTACATCTGGAAGCCTTCTACATGAGTCATGTCCTAAACCAGAGTTGTAGCTGAAAGAAGACATTACTGCCCCAGTCCTGCGTGCCTCCCCAGCCACGACTGCCAAATCAAAGTCTCCAACTCTTAATGTGAATGATGGAAGAATAAATACCTTTGCCTTTTTACTGAACGTGAGGGCCCCTGCAGCACCTCTACATGCACATTATTCAGCGCAAAACACCGTAACATTCACAAACCTAACACTCACTCCTCTGCTCATTGTATAGATCTGTATTCACTGCTGCAGCGAGAGTTTTTGGTAGATGAGAAATAACCTCTGACAAAACCAGAAGATGAAATTATTAAGTAAAGATAAAGCCGTATCAAGCCTCTCCAGAGCTGTGAAACAATAGTTAGCTTACGCTAATCTTGACTCTGAGCCTGAGAATGCAGTGGTTTCACATGTCATTTCAAGAAGCACTTTTGCTAAATTTTCAGGCATGATGCAACAGTTTAAGAAGTGGATAGTGTATCATGGGGAACATTCTGGCTGAAATCCCAGCTCCATTAAAATCCATGGGAGTTTCTACTCTGGTTTTGTGTCATACATTCGTTATTTCTCCTCTCTCCTTCTTTTCACTTATACTCATTTTATGATACTCATTGATACACGCCGCTATATCAGAGTTCATTAAAGCATTGCATATTTCATTACATAATCAGAACCCAAGTTCGCACCAAACACCAGAAAATGACTTTTTTATTCGCAGAAACAAAAATTATTAATTCTTCCTCACAACTGTTGTTTGATAAACATATGATGGGTAAAGGGAAGAGGGGCTTTATTAAGCTCTAAAAAATGGATCGTACGCCTGAGGCATGCTTTTTTGTGTATGTCGCTTGCAATATATGACATTCTGTTGGATATGTCTTTAAAGCAACTGCATGCCCTGCTGTAAGTTAAACACTAGGACATAAACACCTACATTAAATCTGAAACAGACAATAAAATACGAAAACTCATTTCCATTTTCTGACTGACCTCAATCTCTGAATGAGGACCCCTGCATGTTACATTAGCAGGCTGGGCTCCATTACACTGCCGCACGCTCTGCTCAATCTACTGAAATATTGATTTTTCTACAGAGCATATACACTGTAAAATCAATATTCCGGTACACGCAGCCGAGCGGCAACGGCATAGCTGAGGCCAACTCCCTGGCCTAGCAGAGGAGGTGTATGCTGAGGGAGCAGGGAGAGGGGGAACGGGAAGATGGGAAATAATACTGCACATGGAAAACCGCAGCAGAACGGAATAGGGTGGAAGACTGAACGGCACAGTGAAGGCACAGGCAGGGAGGGAGGAACATGCTTCATAAACAGAATAGAAAGACTCAGGGAAGACTTGCCATTTCTGGTTCTGCAGACCAAGGAGCTAAAGAAGAGGCGGCAAAATTTAACTATTTCAAGGTAAGAGAATCTTCTCAGGTTCTCCTTCCCCAAACATTACGTTGTAAAGTTGGACAGTTCAAATAAAAAAAATTGATTGTACAAACTAAAAAAAGAGAAAATATTTCAAAGCATTTTTCAGTTTGTTTCCCTTTCAGGTACTGAAATGACAGCCATAGGCTTGGATTAACAGGTATCGCTGTGATCCTGCAAGGACAGGATCCACGGCCAGGGACAAGGAGCACGCCAGCAGTCCTGGCGGTGATGCCGCTGCAGGACAGCGCCCGCACGCCTCCTCACGTGAACGCTTCCATGTGAACGGTGCCCCGGGGACTACTCGAGTGCCTTACGTACAACAGCATCTTCACGGTCGAGGCCTACACGGCTACAAACTTACTCCTGGATCAGTCCTTCAAACTGTGAACTGTGGTAGCAGTTTCATCTGAGCCTTGTGAACAAGCTGATCGACAAGACAAGTTTAGAGTTAATTACTTTAACTCAATGTAAGAGATAAAAACAATTGCAGGAATTATTATTTTGAAATCTTTATTCAGCCGACTTTGTACTATAGTGTGCTTTGAGATCTGCATAGAACTAGCAAAGTCTCAACAGCTTCTCAAGAGAGCAGAAAACACCCTCTTCAGACCCTAGATCCCCCTCAGCTTTTCTTTCAGGGAAGCATACTTTCAAGTAAAAGCTGTTACACTCTT
>NW_010548236.1:0-8549 GCF_000687285.1 Phaethon lepturus
CCACCTCTAGGCTCATCTCTAGTGAGCCTGGATTATGCCCCTTCCCCTTTTGAACCTAGTTTAAAGCCTTCTTGATGAGCTCTGTCAACTCATAAGAGGTCACCCAGTGTATTATGGACTTGTCTAGCTGTATGCTGGCATTTTGTCCAGAAGGATACTGTGAGAGACAGTATCAAAAGCTTTGCTAAAATCCAAAAAAACCCACACCTACTTGCTTCCCTTGCTCAACTAAATGCATGACCTTGTCATAAAAGGAAATTAAGTCAGTTAAACAGGACCTTCGCCTTGTGAACCTGTGCTGGCTATGGCCAATGAGAGCATTGTCTCTCAAGTGTTTTTCAATAACTCCTAGAATAACCTTCTGCATAATTTTACCAGGCACAGAATGAGACTGACCGATCTGTGATTACCAGGGTCTTCCTTCTTTCCCTTCTTGAATATTGGAGAAGGGAATATTGCCAGCTTCCAGTCAACCTGGACCTCTCCAGACTCCTCAGACCATTGAAAAATAATGGAGAGAAGTCCCACAATAACATCAGCCAGCTTGTTCAGCACCCTGAGATGAATCCTATCTGGCCCCACAGACTTATGTCCATCCAGCTGGAGCAGCAAGTTGCAAACAAGTTCAGAGTTGGCTGGGAGTTGATCATCGCCCCAGTCATCGTCTTCCAACACAGGGCTCTGGGGGTCCAGGGCCCATCATCGATGTTAAAGATGGAGATGAAGGTGGCATTAAACATATCTGCTTTGTCTGTGTCCCTATTTGTGAGGTGATCAACCTCATCAAGTAACAGAACAATGTTACCTCTGATCCTCTTTTTGCTGTTAACATATTATAAAAAGTCCTTTTTGTTGTCCTTCACAGTGCTGACCAGCTTGAGCTCTAATTGAGCTTTGACCCCACGAATTTTCTCCTTACAGTGGTGAACAGCATCTCTGTAGTCCTCCCATGTCACCTGTCCTTGCTTTCAGTGTCCATACATTTTCCTTTTCTGCCTAAGTTCTAGAATAAGATGCTTCCTCAACCAAGCCAGCCTTCTGCCCCGTCTGCTTGACTTCCAACACTTTGGAATTGCCTGCTCCTGTGCTCTTAAGAAATGGCTCTTAAAAAGTTACCAGCATTCATGGATCTCACTACCTTTAAAAGCAGATTCCCAGGGGACCTTGCTAACTAGCTCCTTCAGCAGCCCAAAGGGTGCTCTCCCCATATCCAGGGTCGAAGTTTTGCTGTTAACTTTTTCTCCTATTGCCAACAATTGGAAATGCAACTATGTTGTGGTCACTGTGATGAAGACAGCCACCAATCACCATCAGTTGCTTTCCCCTTAATCCCCTTAAGCTAGCTCTCCCTAGGAGTTTCTTTTATGGGTGTGGGGACTCATCAACCACTCTTGTGCAAGCTGCGGGCTTCTGGTGGGTCTCTCCACTCCCCTGAGGTTTCCCTTGTTCAGGAAACCTCATTGTACATCTCCACTATGGATCCTGCCAGTACTGCAGCTGCTCGCTTTGGCAAAATTGTTTGGTCCAGACCATCTGAGGTTGGCAACCTAAAAGCTTTTCTCCATACTGATTCCTAATGGCTCATGCACCACAGGCACGCCCTCCCTGTTCACACTGGTGTGCATCTGGCTGGCTTTCAGTTTCCCTGTGTCCTCCTCAGTGCAGGGAAGAGAAAAGAAATTAAACAAGGTCAAACAGTCCACCCACCAGCATATGCAAACAAGGGAGTTTAGAGAGAAGTCAGCTGGAAATCAGGCTGCCTCCTTGGTACCGAAAGTGGAACAGCAAGGATGCAAGTAATGAGACGCCATGATTTAGATACTGGTTTTGTCACAGAAACCATCACTATATATTAAAATACATTCACACACATACATAGTGTATGTGATAAGCCAATCTCTGGCTGCTGAGCATACCTACAGCAACCGCTCTTGGTTGAGGCAAAACCGTTTGCAGATTAGTTACTTTTGCTGTTTGCATCATCTTGGAGATGTGGAGACACTAAAGCAATCTAACTTTTTGCCATAAAATCTCGTGTGCACTTTTAATAGCGTGATGCACTGATGCCACGTTCCATTTCATTTCCAGGGTCCTTTGCTCACAGTTGTTAGAATGATTACTCAGACCTTTTTTTCCTACTGAAGAACTGCATAGGGCTCTCAAACTATCACATATTCATCACATGAGATAAAAGACTGCTTCCATATGTCTTCTGCTGCATGTCACATTTACAGGTGTCTCTGCCTTTGATTCACATGTCTTACGTGAGATGCTAAGAGAAGAGAAAGCTCAGCCTGGTGTTCACCCTGCAAACTTGTAAATGTAGTTAGTCAGTGCTGAAGATAACCAAACTACCATGCTTTGAAATCCCTCACTGGATCTTCCTGCCTGTAAAACAAAGGAAATATGCAGCTTCTTTATTGAAATAGATGAATAATAACTGAATAATGAATACCAGTGATTAAAATCCCCAGTATCACAGCCCCATCTAATGGACTGGCTGAAAGATGTTTAAAGGACCTGCAGAGAGTTTATCTATCTGTTCTTTTGCAAAATAAGTTATCATGACAAACAGGACCCCGTGGCATATTAAACTCTTAATTATGGGCACAGGAAGCATTTTCTCTGAAAATTAAAAAGGTTGCAAATGGCTACAGCCTCTGGGAAGCAATTCTTCGAAGGAAAATGTAGCTCAGTGTTAGTGACTCCTTTATCTACTGCCTTCAGTATTCTCCTGGCATGGATTAGTGTGGAGAGGGGAGTCTCCATATTTCTCAGTCATGTTATCATTATTCCAATGACTCTGGAATGCTGTAATCCTACAAAGTAGCTTGGGCCCAAGGGAAAACACAAGGAAATCACTGAGAGAAGAGAGATACCACTTAATCCAGGCTTCATTTTCTATTGTATGTTTGAGCTGTTTTTTCTTAAATTATGAAAAAATGGCAGGTGATGTGTGGCTTCCAGAGAAGTGGCTTGGCCTGTGCAGCATCAGTCTAGGGAAAGCCCAGCCTCAGGGCTGCCTGTGCTACATGCTGTGTGACACATCTATGTAAGCCTGCCCAAAATACTGTTATGTTGGTACCATCATGATCATAAGGCTGGTTACCAATCTTTCATGTCTCATAACCAAAACCTGTGGATTAGACCGCATAAAACACAGTTACTAGCAGCAGGATGCTGAAAGGAGTGGTGTCATGAGGTTTACACCGTGATCCAGAGCTTCTGGAGGGAAATGGAGGGACACTTTTAGTTGCAGTGGGTGACAAATGGAGTAACTACTGGTTTTTAGACATCTGCAAAGCTATTTTGGATCCCAGTCACTTTTGTGACACTAGGTCACTAGGAATTTCTAGTGCTTCTTCCTCTGAGCTGCTCTTAGCGTCTCCAGCAGTGTCAACTGAAAAAGTACATCTTCCCAGCTGAGTCAGAGCTCTGAGCCCCTATCACATTCAGTAGTGCTAATTAGGCACCTTGCTGCTGAAAACAGGAAGAATTAAGCAGCAGAAGGACTTTATAGGTGTTTTCATCCTGAGAGCCCGCTTCTCTTCTGAAGGTTTCCCAGCACTTTACTCAGCTTGTTTAAGAAAAAAGCCCAAGCAAGGAGATCTTAACAATTCCTTTGTGAGACTGAGTGTCCAGACACAAACAAGGTCTTTTTGCACCAAATCCACAAATCAACACTTCATATCTTACAGGATTTCTGAGCTGGGTATCTGACTGTAATATTTACCATGCCCTGTTACCTTAGGTCCTGGTGCAGACTTGGGTAAGAGAAAATGTGCTGGTGCAAGCCCCAAGAAGCATGGCCGGGGAACTGAATCCACCAGAGCAGGAACGTTTTCCATCCTTAAATTAAGACACCCTCGAATAAATCCTTGCTTAGGCCAAGATCGTTTTAGGGAAGGGATCACTTTGGAAGGAGCGTGATTTTCTACACTGACCATTGCTGCCTACTATCTCGGGTTGTAAGGACATGGTGCAAGCATTTATCTTCTGGATGCACAACTATTTCAGCAGCCACAAAAGCTCCCTCATGCTGACCAAGCGCCAGATTCCCATTTGAATGGTGCCAGTCTCCTTTCTGGACCTCACAAAACATTCACAGGGAGACACTTCAGGATTAGTTAGGGAAATGTTTCTGCTTGGGTTAACGGCTTTGCCCGGAGACTGACTTTTCTGGAATGATTCACCCCCAAGGGGCAGCAGGGGCTGAGAGTGCTGCTCCAGAGGTGGGACACCACAACGGGCTGTATGGTCACAGGGACAGTGTGTGCAGGTCCAGCTGGCCATGCCCAGATGCATGGCCAGTGGTGACTGAGCTTTACATCACCTCCTCCAGAGCTACCACAAAACCAGAGCAGAAAAGGCAGGTGGACAACACTGTTCCTATTACTGAACAGCACCGTCTCTCCTAATTACCACATGTGGAATGACAATCCTAGCTAATTAGAAGGTCATTAGGGAGGAAGAGGCTGGAGCAATCAGGATTTCTACATAGTTTGAGCCCCAAGTTCAGGCCCTGGCTGTGGCAACCCTGTGCCTGCCCCGCTCTGGAGCGCTCATCAGAAAACAGAGGCATCTAGTGGCTACATCAGAAATTTCAATAACCATCACCATTCCCTTGAAAAGATGTGAAAATTTGCCTTTTTTCTCTCTTGACTCTAATGATAAAAAATATTTTGTCCCATAGTGTTACCCAAATCCTCACTAGGTTTCATGCTCTTGGAGCAGCATTTCCAACCCGGCTGTGACGCTTGGCAGCAGGGTAACCAGATTAAGTGAAGCTGCTGCTGATTTCTGCTGGGGAGCAGAAACGCCTTCTCTCCTCTGGAATACCCCCACGGGTATTCTTGCCTGCAGGGAAAAAGAGGGAGATGATCGAAAATGCAGATGAGGAAATATTGTTTACTTTAACAGTAGGGATATCTTGCAACTCCAGGTATAGTTCCTTATGCAAGGCTCTGAGCCAACACGCGCTTGCAAAGCAGTGCTTGCACACAGCGCTTTCCAACCTATTCACATCCTAGGGCTTGCAAATGTGACTGTCTGGTAACTAATTGCCCCCTGGCAGTGACAGCTTTCAGTCCCTCTTGCTCCATTAGGTTCCCATCAGTGTGATCTGAATTTGCCTACTTCCTAATGTACGGACAGAGCTGGCATATTGGGAAGGGAGTATCACATAGGTGAGTCCTATGTTTTCCGATTTAATGGCTAAACAGAGGACAGTCGAGTCTCCTGGGCTGTCAGGCATCTAACAAATGCAAAATTACATTCTTTTATTTAGCAAAAGGAATAAGGGAGAAAGCACAAAGCAAAAACCTGAGTGCCGAATGCTAATAGGACTGTTCCTGTTACGCAATTCTCTACAGAAAAATCAAAGATAATGCTAGAAAGGCACACTGTCATTTTATAGGCTTAGTCCCAAAGTGAGAGGAGGAGAATGAAAAACATGCACCACTGTTTTTCCCTTCTCTGGCTACTTCGATGTGCTTACAGGATGCATAATTTTGTAAGGTCTGTAGGTGCTCCCTGAGTCAGGGAAAAACAGATAAACTCCAAAGCCTGCATTCACCAAACAGCCTGTTTTACTTATAAATGTGCATATTATGTATAAATACTACTTATTTTGGGAAATTTAGCAGGCTGACTCTCAGGTAAGAATGGAGATACCTGCAAGGCAGTTACTGCTGTGACTGGCATTTGGGTGAACACAGACAAGCTGAGCATGGGTGAGTGCACCCAAACCCAGCCGGCAGCGGGTCCGTGCAGGATGGAGCACAGTGACGAGCTGCCCAGAAAGGTGGGGAAACAAGTCAGCCATGAGCCCTTACTCAGCTGTGGGTGGTTGCAGCCGAGGGTCGGATTTAGCTCAGGTGTGTCACGAGGAGTCAGAGATTCCCTCTTGTTCCCATTCTGCAAGAAATATATTTACAGAGTTGATACGGATTTGAAAAGTTTGGTTATCTGCTGTCTTGTGGGTGTTTTTATGCACATACCCACACGCACACAGAAAACATGCACATGCGTACGATGTGCCAAGTGAGGTAACTTTGGTCACAGTTTTGATAGTGAAGCTTTGAGCTCAATGTCTTTTAAATGGAAGGACTTCAACCTTGAGATCAGTTGCACCACAGTGATATGTGAACAAGGACATTTTTATTTACATCCCTGTTACAATGTGGAAGATAATTACTGCGGGTCTGTGAAGTCTGCTGGGGATGGCCCCCCCTCAGTGCTTGGTCTGAGGCTGTGGGCACACAGAGAAGTGCGTCACACACCACAGAGAAGCAGCTCTGCGTCCTGCTCTTCTGTTCCTGGTGGCTCCAGCCAGCTGCATGGATTCAGTCATCTTTTAATACCTTTCATTAAAAAAATGAGAAAACAATGCATGAATTTGAAGGAGAATTTTTGAAGGAGAAATTTTTGGGCCCCTCACTACAAGAAGGTCATTGAGGTGCTGGAGCGTGTCCAAAGAAGGGCAATAAAGCTGGTGAGGGGTCTGGAGCACAAGTCTTATGAGGAGCGGCTGAGGGAACTGGGGTTGTTCAGTCTGGAGAAGAGGAGGCTGAGGGGAGACCTTATTGCTCTCTACAACTACCTGAAAAGGGGTTGTGGTGAGGTGGGTGTTGGTCTCTTCTCCCAAGTAATTAGTGATAGGATGAGAAGAAATGGCCTCAAGTTGCACCAGGGGAGGTTTAGACTAGATATTAGAAAAAATTTCTTTACCTAGAGGGTGGTCAAGCATTGGAACAGGCTGCCCAGGGAGGGGGTGGAGTCATCATCAGAGGAGGTATTAAAAAAACTTGTGGATGTTGGACTTCGGGACATGGTTTAGTGGGCATGGTGGTGTTGGGTTGATGGTTGGACTTGATGATCTTAACAATCTTCTTTCCTGAGTAGCTTGCTTTGCTCTGCTCACTCTTTGTAAGGGAAGGAGCTGGAGAAGGTCAGTGCAAGACCAGCAAGAGTCCCCCTCACTGGAGTTGGTGGCGTGGGCAATGTTTCCTCTCCAGACAGCCACGACACCTGCTGAGGTGACACCAGGGACTTGCTGCTGAGCTTGCAGGTGCATCTTGGGTGCAGAAAGCACTTGGCAATTAGGTTTGGGTCCATCGGTTTTCTGAGCTCACTTTTGTCTCTGTGGTTGTTCATCTGACGTGATGCTCAGTTTCCTTATGAGGGGAAGAGGTTAAGCAGCATTTTGATGGCAAAGGGTAGGAATCGGTCACAAGAGGCAGGGACTGCTTCTTGCTCCTTCTTTTTCCCATGCAGCAGTGAGCATGTTGTGGCCCTATTCAATATATAAGCACCCTCTGCAATGCCTCAACACTGAAAAGGAATTTTAATATTAATAATCCAGGAAAGGCTGTATTTACTGTAGTGAGCTTAAAAAAACCTTATATGCACTAGGAGGTTGCCCTGGCAAACAGCTCTACCCCTCCAGGACCAAGGTGCTGATGGAGGCAGGTAATGGGCGATGCCCTGTGCCATCGCGTCCAGCTGCGTCACGCTGCCGTGTGGCCAGGATAGCTGCTGTCCCCAGTCAGCTCTCAAGCTCGGCCAAGAGCTTGATACCGGGGGAATGGCAATGAGCTACCACAGATCACTCACAATAATTAACTTTGGGACCACGCTTTTCTTTTGGCAATCGTCCACTAACACACTCAGTCACCATGGCTTAAGTGACAACTCTGCCATGTGTTAAGCTGCAGGAACCCACTTATGTGTCTGAGCTGCAGCGATATGCTAATATTTTAACCATTTTGATCTATTACTTATCCTCCAGCTAAACAAAAAGGTCTTTTTTGCCTACTTTTAATTTCTTTTCCATGCTGCCGAGAGCAGTCAGCATCTGCTGCAGTGATGAACGACCTTGCACAAGCCTGTGTAAAAGCCAACATTTCTTGGCAATCCAACTCACTGGTGCCTGCTCTGCTTTCTGCAGCGGGAGCTGCGGGCGCTCTGTGCCGGTTCCTCATTGATCATTGCGGGCATTGGCAAAAAACACCTCTTCCCACTGGATTTGGTCAGGATCTGCCGTATACTTCATCAGGTGTGAGACTGAGCCCAGAGCAGAGAAGCTTGTACTCTGCTACGAGTCTCCTCCATTTGTTTCACATCTCCGTCTCTTTGATAACACATCCAAGGCTATGATCTATCAAGGTCATTGCCCACTTTCCTCCTGGGAAGCTGGGCCTGATCCGTCCCTGTGATGGGAGAGGCAACGGCTGCACGAGGACCCGCATGAAACAGTAGCCAGCGGAGACGAAAGATCTTGTCGCTCAGAGAAAAGACGCATCTTATCCCCATGTAACAGAGGCGCAAAGAGGGGAGTTAATGGGAAACTCACAAATCTGTGTGTCCCAGCAGCTACTTTCAGAGCTGGTGGTTTGACTTCTAAACTAATTAAACTGCAAGAGAGGAAAGGCTTCCTGCTTTCAGCAAGAAAAGGATTTTTACAGTCACAAATGACCAACACACACTTAGCTCGGTTGGTTATGGAGAGGAAGCGAGATCCTGGGGTCCAGCTGTGTGCCTGGAATGCC
>NW_010548236.1:8580-11027 GCF_000687285.1 Phaethon lepturus
CTGCAGATTTTTAATGCTTGAAATGATCTTCCTAATCACCCTGTCTAACTTCCCACACCACAGGGACCAAAGGAGCTCCCCCAGCCCCTCTTCGGCGAGGCTGTAACTTTGGTTACGTTGACAGCTTATTTTCCAGAAAGAAATCTTTCCTGAAACGATTGAAACCTAGAGCTGTATTTGATCCCTAGCACCAGCACGGGCTGCGGGCAGCTCATCGACACCCTCCAGCGAGGTCCAAACTGCGGGATGCGGGAGTGCTGAGGGTGGTGCGATGTCACATAACGGCAGTGCCTCACCTTCCCCTGCGTTGAGCGGGGATAACGTCCCGCTGTTTCCACAGCTGCAGCCTCCCTGGTGCACTCAGACTCTGGGCATTTCTGCGCGTGGGTCTGCTCCAGCACCTTCCCGCGGCTGGAGGCCCTGCGTCCCCCCGCGGTGCTGCTGCTGCCGCCCCGGCGCAGAACGGTGAGCTCCCACCGGGGCTGCGCCGCAAGCCACGGTGCCGGGGAGCTGCGCTCACTTGCGGGTGAAGACAGTGCCCTGCTGAGGGGACAGGGATGGACCTTATGACTGAGAGCCTTCAGACAGGCTCCTTTCCAGGAGCCCCATCCCGCCCCTTGCTCACCCGCTAACTGCTCCCGGGGGGCGGCTTGTGGGCCTGCTCCCCTACGTCCTATACAACGACTTCTAAAGCTTTGCTGGTGACAGCAGGCACAGGACTTTGGTTTGTGAGAAGGTCCAAAGCTACGTGCGTGGGATGCGTAACTGAAAGCGGGCCCGTGGGCCAAGGGGAGGAGATGGGCGAGAGCAGGTAAGAGCCGTCCTCCAGACCTGGCTACACCAGCAGCATGGTTTGCAACATCAGCCCGGAAACCTTCTCCGTCATTAAACAATGTTGTGCCAGGGCACTGTGTAAGTTATTGCAGGTTTCTGCGCAGTGAGGGCTTTGATTAGAATTGCGCTCATATTGTTACGAACTGCCATCCTTCACATCCTTCCAGGTCCCTTCCCTGGCTGCAGAGAGTTCAGCCAGGGCCGCCTTTGCCGCATTTAATCAGCCTAGGCATATTAACTACAAATTCCTGCAACGGTTTAAACACTTAGGTCTCATATATGTGCCCGTAACTGATGATTACTAATTTTTTTACTTGGAAATTTATCAAGAGGAATGAATAGTTGCTCAGCTCCCCACTCAGGATGGCATTGGAATGAATTATATCTATTTCCAAAGTTTTGACGGTGTTCTGAAACATCCCCAGCAGTGTTGTATAAGGGTGTCTTACAAACAATTAATAACATTTACTGAAAATGTCAGTGTGAGGTACAACAGTGTGATAATGTCATTTGAATGAAGAAGAACTGAACCTTGATATTTTCAGTCCCAGGCCAGCAGTCCACCTCGCTCCCTTCGCTGCGCTTTCTGCACTGACTTCACCACCGTCATGGAGCTGAGGGGCTGCAGTGTTAATTTCTGGATTACTGTCCCTTTCACATATCGGTGACATCTTTTTCACCACCGGCTGGGCATGTTTCAAAAAATAAATGTTTCAAAGGAGATGCAAGGGGTATGCTCCCCGCAAAATGCGGCAGCGTTCATGCTGGGCATTGAACGATTTGACCTCAGAAATGCACGCACAGTTACATTACAGGAGTGGGGATCGCAATGGACTAAACTTCCAAAGTCATTAGTCATGTAAGGTGTCTCAATTTCAGAAGGTCCCTCTTGAAACACCTCCAGGGCCTCACTTAGAGAGGGCAAGTGAGGCAAGACCGGTCTGACAGACGTGCTGCCTTAGCATATTTCAGGTTGAATGACTGGCAAGGGAAAGTGCAGCCCTGCACAAGACTTGCTTCTATGAAGGATCAGCGTCACCAATAGCGAAACCAAATTTTGGCTAATGGCTCTTAGCATAAGCAAGACTGAATTTTGCCAAGGTATTTATATGCCAATAGCAGAAAAAAAGAAAAAAAAAAAAAGAAAAAAGAGAATTCAGAACATAGTTGGGGCTGGGTCTGTCGTCAGCTCCTGGAACAGTTTTGCCCAGAGCTAATTTTGGAGCAGAGTGATATAGGACTGTGTACAGAGCTTCTCTGGGGGAAAATAAAAACAATAAAAACGGTCTTATTACACTACTGATAAAAATGTCTGTTTCTATGTACACAGATATTAGAAACTCTTCCAGGACAAAATTAGCTCTGCTTTTGTGTCATCGCTTACAACACTCAGCTCTGACATTGGGCAAATAGCTGACCTGTCTCTGCACAGCCTGCTTCTGTAATTATATTTAAGTGACTAAAAAGGTGACTTTAGAGGCAGAATTTTTGCGAATATTTTAAGAGTCATACCGGCTAATCCAGGCATCCATCGCTATAATCCCATGAACAGTGTGGGCTATCATGCCAGAAAGAGTCCCTAATTTCCATACTGGCCCCGCGGCAGTAGGGAA
>NW_010548236.1:11058-45538 GCF_000687285.1 Phaethon lepturus
AATATTCCTCTCCCTCTTCACTCAGGCTCATTTCCCTCTGACAATGTTTTTAAAATATAGTCCTTGCAAATATGTCGAACTCTGAGTCTTTTCAGGACAGCTGTTAATCATAAGGCAAAGATGCCTATTCTGATGGATGTTTCTGTTATTACAATTGAAGTTTTGTCTCTTGAAATTAAGAAACAGTAATTAAAGTATTTAGCGCCCTGGGCTGATAGAATTGTTTTGACACTAGATCTTAAAAGTACTCCATCTTACTTCCCTGCATTGTCTTATACAGGGACTTCAGAAAAATAATTGAGAATTGGAAGTCATCTGAGGCTGTGGTCTGATTGCATTTGAAGTGACTTTTAAGGGTGAAGAAACATCTGGCACCTTTTAAAAAGTAATGTTAGTGAAGAAAATAGAGAAGAAAGAGAATATTGACAAGATGTGTTAAACAAAAAAACATCATAAAGGCAGAAAATGTATAATGGAAGATTTCTTTTTGTTGATATCATGAAACATACAGTATCCCTAGGAAAAGCTGTAAGAAGTGGACTAATGAGGTAACTGTAAAGGGGCAGGTTGCAGATAATCCTTCAGTCTCTGGTCTGTTGTGGATTCCCTTCATGATCATGACAAACGACATAAGTCTGTCCTGCTTTTTCCTTTGTATAGGAGATCAGTCTTGAGATGTTGCAGGGCTTAACTCTTTCCTTGCATATAATCCTACACAAATACGTGCGCATGTATGTAGGCACAGTATTTTGGGGTGGCTCAGAAGTGGATGACCCAGACTAAAAATTCTGCTGGGGGGGCCAAGGCCGCTTGGTGTACGTGAGGCAGGCTATGACCGCAAGTGTACGCTTGTGAAGAATAAGGAAACTCCTCTTCTCTGGTTCCATTTTGCTTCCCCCTCTCCAAAAATGGCAGAAAGGTGGCTGCTAAACTGTAGCAAACTTTCCTGGAGGCACTGCTCAATGAAGCCTCCTGGACAGCATGGAGATCCTTATGTATCTGGGTCTTTGCTGCTTTTGCGTGCTGTTTGGCAAAAGGAAGCTGGGCGTGGGACAAGCTGGGCTATCGCCGCCCCTGGGGAAGGGGTTAACCCCAGGGTGGAGGAAGCAACCAGCAGCAGAGCAGTGCAGGGACACCCATCGCTCAGTACGTCCGAGGTGTCAGCACCAAGGTGCAACACACTAAGCTGCCTTAATTTGCCCCAGAGAAACCTTTAGGAAGTGGAACATTTGAGTGTCCCATTCCTTCAAAACGACTGGGCTATTTAAGAACAGTCTTGATGAAGAGAACCTTGATCCAGAAAATCATCTTCTTTCAGGATACTACATATTGGCTAGCAACAACATCTAAGTGCTCTTCTCAAAGCTGGTGCTCCCAGATCAGAAACAGCAAGAGAGAAAAGAGCAAATGGTTTTGAGCATGTAGCAGAATCACAGAAATAATCAGCATGGCCTGGTGCTAAAGATAACGCTGGAGATGGGGAGATGGGGGTTGCCAAAATGATAGCCGTGAAAGTACCAGGCTCTGGGTCTTGTGAGCCTGAAAGGAGGTGACAGAGATGTATAGAGATACAACTGGGGTGTTAGATACGTAGCACATGGAGGATCTGTCATCTCAGAAGCTGTTAGCCTGAAAGCTTTGGATGGGGCTTTTTTTTTAAAAAAAATTCAGAGCTTGTGGATATAATTATGACAATTTTCATGAAAGTCAAGTCCCCTGTATAATTTAATGGGGCTTGGTGGGAGGGTTTGGGAGCGCTCAGTGTGTAGGAGCAGCAGAAGGGAGCTGGAGCACGAGCTGCCACTTGTGGGGCACATGGAAGCCCGAGGTCCCCTCCCAGAGCAAGGGAGCTCAGCTAGCAACGGCAGTCCCCCAGCCCCGGGCTCGGTTTCTGAAGCAACACATGGGCTTTCCAATGAAAGATGTCTCATTCTCAGTATTTCGAAGCACCCACCTTCAGAGCAACATCCCACTAAATGCTGACAGCTCTGGAAAACTCACCAGCTCCTTAAGAGGCACAAAAGCCTCCTGCAAACCCCACCACCACTGGCATTTTAGGAGCCCATTGGACTGAGTGCTGAACTCAGTCCTGTCGGAAGTCAATGTGGGCTGTTATCACCTACAAAAAATGGGTCTCATTCCTCTGTGGGTTTCCTCTCGCTACCCCAGGTTTAGACAACCAGAAGAGGTGAGTGGAGAGGGTCTCAGCAGGCTTCCTCTCTGCCACACTGCTGGGTGGTCCTCAACACTTCTCAGGAATAGCTCCATTATTAAGAGATGGTGGTAACCAAGTCTAAACAGCCCTGAACCCTACGGGGAAAGAGCTAGGCTTAAGATGTTAAGGGAGTCACTATCCTCATAAGATTCCTCTTTTTGCCTAGTATCAAGTAATCCAACTGTATCTTTTACAGGGGGGTGGGAGATTTTTTATTTGTTTGTTTGTTTGTTTGTTTTTACTGGACTGCAAGTTTTCTGGTAGCAGTGGAAAGGAGTCGTCAGAGAAAAAGGAGTTTGGTTGAGTTTGGGGTGAATGACTGCAATGCAAACTCCTGTTATCCTAAGCCATTCAGAGCCATAAGGGGACTAAACCATGCAAGTGAATGCTGTGCTTTTAATGTGACCGTAATTGAAGCAGTGGGCAGTTGTGCACACTGGGAATTAATTTGGAGCACTTCTATGTAAGTACCTTGATACAAAATTAAGGCCTAACTCTGGGCCCCCAAGAGAGAAAATTCTGGCTTGTACTCTGCCTACATACACTCAAATTTATGCATAATGCAGCAAGTTTCTTCCTCTCTCTGACTTTCCCTTTCTCTTCCTCACACACACACATGCACACACGCAGCTGAACTCCCACACAAGTTCTGCTGGGAAATTACAGCCTGCTCATGTCACTCCCTTCTTTGTCACTGAAATAGTGCCATAGGTCTGGAAAATGCTCTCTCTGTGCAGTACCAAACTTTTTGCAGCTCAGAAAGATCTTACTTTGATAATACACAAATGAGTGTTTTCTACATAAATCAACAAATTATTATTTTTTCTTCCAAAAACTGGATTGCAGCAACACTAGTCATAGATTGTAGCTTTCATGTTGGCAAATCTTTGGGAACTAGGCATGAAGAACCAAACTTTCTGTTGTCAGGTCACATTAACTCCAGGATTTCTCACAGGCAAATTGTGTCTTGAATGCTCTGCATGATTCACAAAAAAAAGGCCTTTCTCCATGTAAAGGGTCAGCTCCCATTAAGCAGAAGAAATAAATCGCTGCATGAGAAAGATGTGGGCACGTGCTTATGAATAATCAGGACAACTTTAGAAAAATCACCTCAGAGCATGGCAAACAGCAGTAGCACACTCAGATTACTATCCCTGATCCTCCAATACCAATGCAAGTGGCCTCCTCTCAGCGTTGAAAAGGGGGCACAGCTCATGGCTTGTTATCAGTGGTGGTAAGAGGGGCGTTGGACACCGTGAATGTGCAGGGATTCCCAGTGGTGGAGGTGAGCAAAAGGCAAGAATGAGCATTAATTTCAGTGCTCAGGGGGAGCCAGGACAAGTGGCTGCCAACAGACAGTGGTGAAAAGGTCGGAGGTAGGTAGCAGTGCAGGAAATATGCAGAGATGGGCTTGAAGAAAATTTTATCATTGTACGCCAGGGATGATTGACTTTAAAGACACAGAGGGCTATGACTATAACATGTCCAGCAGCATAAACCAATGGCTTTGAACAAAGCTGTATTCAGTATTTCATGAGGAACTTTGCCATAAATATTACTACTCCGCTCCCTTACTCTTTGCATTGTGGCAGGGTTGAGAAAAATTACAGCCCAGTGCATCCTTCCACCTGAATACAATACATTCCTGTAGGACTTTAAAAAGTTTACTAATTGCCTGCAGCCTCAACCATAAGCCTGCAAAAAATCACCATGTCCCACTACTGGCAGAACCCCTGGACTTACTGCCATCATACTGCAAAATGGAAGACTTTGCCCTCTCTCCCGTCCATGCCAGGTGTCATCTACTGTCTTTCTAGGTGTGTGTAGTATGGAAAATTATACTGCTACAGGTGATAGGGAAGTAGCCTTGATTCAGGCCCAAATTAGGAGGTCTTGCCCCTTAGACAGAGATCATGGCAAACCTAAGAAACATTCGTGGGGAGGGGGTTCTCTTCAAAAGACGTATACCCCCAACGGTTTCTTGATCTCTGAGTTTATTGTGGCTTCTCTCTATCAAACGGATTCTGAATGTTAATGATTTTTTACTTCTTTCAGCCCCCAGGCAGGCATTTCTATCCTCAACTCTGTGCCCACTGAACATCTGATTGGGTCTTTTATGATTACTCAGCCAGGCTTGAGAAATTGGAGAGGTGCACCAATATTCCCAGGTAAACGATATCAGTGTTGACTCATAAATCTCAGATTCTTTATTCCTCCAACAACGCAGGGAAAACTCATGAAGCGCATGATTTTGGACATGCAAAATACCTGACCTCACCATTTTTATTCACATGAAAATGCAGCATGGTTCTCTGAACTTTTCCTCTAGGACATTTGTGAAGGCACCACCAGAGCTTCACCAGAAAGCAAAACTGTAACTGCGAAGAGATCTCAGCAATGTTGTCAGGTCCCCACGGAAGGTATTTCCTTGGCCTTGTGGATCAGAAAGTGACAGCGTTCAAAAAATTGTGTGCAGATGAAAACTGAGAATCAGTTAGTACAGTTCAGACTCACTGCAGCCAAATGAAGTAGAAAATGAAATATTTTAAGAAGAATCCTACGGTAAGTGAATTTTAATTAGCTGCAAACATGGATGATTTTCTTCCAATCACCAGACCACACAGACTAGCTGCTTGGATTTAATTCCCCCTTTATATCACACGTGTCTTTCCTTTATTTCCTGGCATAGATAGATGTGTGATTAAGCTATCACTTTTGATATCCCAAAAAGCTGAGGAAAGGAGATTACACTATAAATCATAAATCCACTTTTTTTCAAGTTTTAGACCTTAGCTTTAAAATTTTTCTCTTGTGATTACAGAAAATTGTAATTGTAACAGAGATAAAACATAAAATGTTATAGTTATTTTTTTAGAGTCTTGGATTTATGAAATCAGTTTATAGGGATAATTTTTAATCAGATTAAAACGCCACTTAAATTTGTTACTTCTTCATGCTAACAGAACTGAAAAGATGGCATCCCACTGAGCTGGTCACTGTCATTTTTTATTTTGCTTTTTTGGGGAAGGATATCCCCAAATTCAGCCTCCATTGGTACGTCTGCTGCAGCTACTCCCTGAATTATACCCGACATGTCGAAGTCCAAGACCACTGGCAGCACTGGGAGCCCTCAGCCATTGAATTACGGCTCTGGAGATCCGGGGCCGCCCGTTGTGGCAGAGACCTGTGCGCACACCGGTGATGCCCTCAGCCCCGCGACACCTCTCCCTCTGCCCGCGTGCCCCGCGGCCACACACCGCACCGCGGCCACGACTTCAGCCAACGACCCCGCCACGTGGAGAGAGACTTTGCCATCTGGTCCTCTGCAGTTCACAGGGAGTTCTTGGAGTTTGAGCCTGAACGTCTCTGCTCTTGGGCTCCTGTCTGAAAGGAAAGATTTGCCCTGAGTTGGGTAGGATTTGAATCGAGTCCTGGACCGGCTTAAGATGGATCAGCAAATAGATGAAGGGTAAATACAGACCAGGCAAATGGAACCTGACACATACTTGAGTCACTTCATCTGCTGCTGAATTAGAGGCACAGAAAGAAACTCCAATGGCTCTGCTGTGCCTGATTGATTTTACGGGGTGAAATCATACACCCTTCTCGGCTTCCAGCACCAGCGCAGCGTAGTGGCCAGGTCTGTTTGCTCCCAGGTTTCTCACAGCCTGCATCCAAACTGCGAGGCAGGTGGGTGCTGGGTCTCCAGATGGGGCCCTGGGGGAAGCAGGCACAGATGCAGTCAGGGCATCCTCACCAGCCAGGAAAAGCTCTTGGTCAGCCAGTTCAGCCATAACTGTGGACTAGACATCTTGTGTCCCAGGTACAGCCTAATTGTGGCACCATGAGTGAGGAGGAGAAATACAGCATCAGATGGCTGATAATCCAAGAGGAGGAAATAAATACTTTGTACACAACAGAAGCCAGTAATAAGCTGTTAGATGCCGCTACCAGCTTCTTCCTCCACTCCCCAGCAGTTAGTGGGGACTCTGTATACACTTCATATCCACACTTTTCTATTAATTTCAGTAAAACTGGGAGGACGGAGTATTTCTGAGGAGCAGCACTGTTCTGACCTGATGATCAGACTTAGGAGATCTGATGATGAACATGGCAGAGGAACCAGGAGAGATATATACGTGCGTACACACATCCCTGCAGCAATGCAGGCCATGGCCTTAACGCTGGAGAAGGTAACTGGTGTTTCACCAGCTTGCAGAAAGGTATGAGAGCACGTTCTAATGAACCATCCAAACTGGAGTAATAACTCAGAATATCATTTATATGATTCACTTTGGTTGTTGCACCTGTGAGTAAACATCAAGTATTTTTTGAGGTAGACTGCAGCCTCAAAAACATTTATACGGTCACTTCACTTTTAACCCCTTTATCCCTGAAATCAATGGACTACTCACAGCTGTATAAAGGCCTGTTGGCACAAAGCCCTTAATCCCAAAATAATGACGCAGTCTGTCAGTCAGTAGTGCTCTGTTCGCAATGGTTATGCAGGCTTTGTTCAATTTAGATTCATAGGATAAGTAATCTTAGGAGGCTGTGGATTGGTAGCTTGGTTCAGAGCCATTAATAGATTGTAATAACTGTAATAATTGTAATAACTGTAATGCAATTGCAGATATCGGTATCTTACGTTTTGTTACTCTTGCATCTTGCCCTTGACCAGACCAGGCAGTCTCTGGACAACTCCAGGCCTTGGTGGAGATGGAGAACAAGCACTGGGGCAATGTGTGAAGACCTCCCAAATAGAGGGGTGCACACCCACCCACTGAGAGCTGAAAACCCCTCAGGATGAGGATACGGGGCCTCAAATCTGGCACTTGACTATCATCATCAGGACAGGACTGGACACAGAGGACATACCTACCGGTACAATGTACACCAATTTGTACTGTGGAGCCACTTCGATTTGTAGTGAGTACCAAGTGAGAACCGTGTGCTGTTGCGCTGAAGTTACTCTCTAATTATACAACATTTACTCTTTCTTATGCTTGTAGTTATCATTAAATCTATAATCAGCACATTCCCCACATGTTCAAGAATCTCTCCCATGTTAATACAATATAATTAAAACAGCCCCTCTTTCAATAGTATCTGCATTAAAAAGGAACACCAAAGAGAACATAATAGGTGAAGAGAGGTTAATAATAGGTCATGTGGTTAATCTTCCAGTTACAAGGGCAAACACTAATTACAGGACTGGGAAGGGAAAGGGCAGCCTGATTGCAGTGTGATTATGGTGACCTTGTTAAAGAGTGATCCAAGTCATGATGGGGACCTCAATAAATAAAGATAATACATCCCTTCGCACCTCCCGGCGAATGTCAGACGAATGCTGAGAGCAGCGTTAGCCCGCTCTGCAAACTGGGCTGTGAGGACAGAGGCTGAGCTGTGTTATTCTCCAGCCCTGGCTCAGCACAGTGGGATTGCTGGCTTCTTGTTCTGCTCACTGAGAAAAACAAAAGCAGCGGCTTCTGATAACAAATATAGCATATTAACTTCTAAAGGGCTCTGCAGTACAGCCTGTTACAAGTTACAGAGGACTTTAGCATGTCTGAGCGTCAGAGATGTGGCAGAGCACTGTGATTCACCCACCATGTTGTCAATGGCATGGGGCGAATTCCCAGGGAGCTGCAAAAATACGGGTTACCATCTAGACTGAAAAATGGTAAAAACTCAAGCTTTTTCTGCTCTTTTTTTAACCCCAAGTATAAACTCTGCCACCCAGGAAAACATATCCTACAGATTATAACAGTTTCATTATCTCAGCAGAGAACTTGCTGTCTGTGCTGCAAACTGGTCCGTGGAGAAATTACCAGGCTTCCAAATTTAATTAGGGCAGGACACGGGGAACACAGCGAGGTTAACACAGATGTCTGTATGTCCCATCATTCTCACATCCTGTAATAAACAGGCATTCAGGGAACGGTATAAGTCAGTACTGGAAGCAAACAGTCTGCGGTATAGACGTGAGGCTGGTGTATGTTACACTCTCATAAAACTGCTTGGGTCATTGGTACGGAAAGTCTTCTGTTACTCTTGATGATTTTGTATGTTAATTGAGGACAGGGTTAATACAAAAAGCAGTGTGTCCAGACAACATCCTACACAACATCAGGGTTGTGTAGGGCTCCTTGGTCTAGCAGCTTGTTGGCTGGATGTGAGCAGGGTGAGAGCAATGACTGGAGCTGTTCAAACTCTACTCATTTCTGGTTTTAAAAAGTTTGAAAAAAGTTATCAATCATCTACTTTGGATATTTTTTTTTAAAGCTACATTTGCTTTTACCTAAATCTATATTTTGTTAAAGAGAATTGTCATGGTAGCTGCCACATGCACAAGGAAACCATTCCTCTGGGTTTAATAATGCCTATAAATAAAGTTCTGGCTTAGCCGTGCAAAGCCCTGCTCTTGGGCGTCCAGAAGGTAACGTTTCTTCAGCTGCCTGCATGCTGGTTTGAGAGCTTGCTGTGCTGAGGGGCTTGGAAAACTGCAGGCCACCAGCTAAGGTTTCCAGAAATGGGAAGAGCATGGAAAGAACACTGGAACCCTGGAGGTGCAAAGGAAATCTGTGCCAGCTGTTTCTGTGTAGGTGTGTTTGTGCAAAAATTCAGAAAACGGTTAAACTTTGACTTTTTTTTGAGATTCCCCTCATGAGGATTTCCTATTTAATATCAAAATAAACTCCCATTAATTTGTTCCATTCTATGCACCCTACATGCTGTATTGCAGGTGCTGATAGAAAGCGATTTCACAGTCATCACAGATAACCAAAATACATTTACAGGGCTTTCCACTGGCTCCTGTGCTACCTTCTGCAGTGCCAATTACCCACCTTTGAATTGTCTACCTGAATGTTAGAGAAAGCAAAACCAAACGTATAAAGATAGTAATTTTCTATTCATGCCATTTCTTTCTACTGTTAATTATATCAGGTTAGAATATCCCAGGAGTAGAAATTGGTTTGCAGGAGAAGGGATCAGAGTTTTTCCATGCATGAACTTTTATCCAGTACCCCCATACTCAAATGTGACTTGGTTTGGGAGGAAGCAGTGGGTTTGGTCCCTAAGCCTCCAAATATTCTCAAGATCTGGAACAAGGTCATGATACAGCAGCTGAGGAGTGGATGAGATCCCAAAGTCCCTGCCTCTTTCGGGCATGTGCGGTCCCACTCATAAATGGTCCAAACTCTGTGTTTGCTCACCTCAGAAGCAGAGTAACTCCTGCAAGTGCCTGCGGAGAGGAGGAGGGAGGGGAAAGGGGAGAGGGAGCCAGGTTGCTGTAGAGGACTGCTGTCACCTTGGGTGAATTTCACTCTTTCTCCAAGTCACGTTTTACTATTTTGACAAAGCTCATTCTGCAAAGATGGCTAAATTGAACCACAGAGCTCTAAGGAGGGCTCAAATACACCATTCCGGACCTTACCAGCTGTGAATTACCTCTGATTTGAGGACTTATATGATTGTATCTAATAAAACTTAACTGTTTATTTCTTGCCATAAATCAAAAATTTTGTCAGGGTTGCTAAGGGATACTATTCGTTCTCTTTTTTATTTGAAGGCTGAATAGTAAATAGTTCTCCCTGGAAGCAACTTAATCTGTGATTTTGCTTTGTAGAGGATGGCATTCTTAGCTCTTGCTAATGCTCAGTCCTTCTGTTGCTCCCCTAAGTTTAAGCAAGACAAAAAGAAAGACAAAGGCTGTGAACTTTCCATTAGACTAAAATGCTGTTAAAAACCCCCACATTTAAACATGTTTTGAGAAAAAGAAAAACAAGAGGATTATTCAGTGTAGCAAGGGATGCAGTTGATCTCCATGTCTTCAGAGCATGACTGCTATTTTTAGTTGTAACATCCCTAATGAAAGCTTCAGATAGTACCACTGGGTTTACCTAAGGATCTGGTGTATTAAAACAATCATAAGCCTCATCAAGGCTATGAAAGCAGTGATGAGTCTAGAGAAGCAAGCTGTGATGTGCTACCCAAACAGCCACAAAATGAGAAAGATGATTTAGAAGAGTTCTTTGGCAAGTGGATTTATTCTCTGCACTCTAGAGAGTAAATACTGTGATATATTCAAACCTCTAGCTGTTTACTCAAAGGATTTAGAAATCTGACCTTGATCACCTTGCAAGTGAATGTTGTGCCATGATAAAATATTGGAGAATAGAGGAATGTTATAGAACATTTGAACACCTTCTAACATTTTTGTCTGATACTTGAAGCACATGCAGTTCAGACTAGTTGCTACAACTTCCAGTGAGCATACTAGCTATTGTAAATGCACCCCTTCCCACTATTAGCTTTCTACCTGCATATGACAACTTGGTGGCACCTTGAAGCTCACCTCCATCCACTTCATTGCAATCCCAAACTATCTGACTACCTAGAAGGTCTGTGGACTTGTATTAGGATGCCCTGACTATCCATTTCTGCTAGACACTGCTAGACCTGTGGAAAGGTCTACATGAACTGAAGAGGGCTCTGGGAAGTGAGACTGGGAGTGAAACAGAGGAGGCATATAGAAGATGCCGAGGATTAGGGCTGGAAGTGAAACAGTGTATGAGTTTTTGAAAATTGTAACCATCCTGAAAAAGAATAAAAGATCTAAATTATCCATCTTAAGCTAGAGAGAGAAATGGACTTTGGTCACCTGGAGCATTTTATCTTTTTCCATTTCAAAAGGAGACAAAAATTTATTAAAAAAAATATTTTTTTCTTTTTCTTTGGAAAGGCCAGGGATAGGACATTTAACAAGTGCAGATCCTTTTCCTAAGCTGGGGCACCATACACATACTCAGGCTTGGCTCCCTGTGCAGATGACTATAGGCTCTCCAGATTGGCACTGCTTTTCTTGGCCAGCCTGGGCTGTGCCTCTGATATGGCCTGAGGGTATGCTGGGATTTGCTTTCATTTAGCAGGTGCCCTGCGAGCGGAGTTGAGCCTGCAGTTCCCTGAGAAAAGGAGAACAGGACAAGGGTCACCTGGGATGAGCTGATGGACTGGGTCTTGGTGAAAGTGTCCTGTCATTACTGAGCTTAAAACTGCCAAGAATTTGGTCTGTTCTCCCCGTGGTGTCTAGACATTCAACCTCAGTGAGATCTGCAATATGTGTGGGAAGGGCTCATCTTGAGCATGAGAGTTGGTTTTCTTTCGGATGGGATCCTAGCTGTGCTGGTGGGGACAGTGGAGGGAGAGAGGAGCAGAGTCCCTCATGTTTGTTCTACACAATAGTGGCATTACTTAATGTTTGCATGAAGTGCTTTTCACTGATTGAGGTTTTATTTATAAAATGTGTGTTCTTAGGCAGTCTGTGTACCTCAGAGGGACTTGAATGAATTAATCAACACACACTCTGTACCACTGATCAAATGCAGGATAGCAACAGATGGCCACATGCTAGCAATTTCCTGGCAGATGGGTCCTATCCACCATCTTTCACTTATCCAATTTAATGCTGAAAACCACAAGCAAACTAATTGAAAAATAGCATTACACACACAGAGACCCTCTTCTTTCATTCCCTTCGCACCAATTGAATAATAAGTAGTAACTGATGTATTATCAGAGCCACACTGTTTGCATGGAGACTAATAAAAGCATAACTTTGATCTGTTTTGACAAACGCAAGTACAACGTTTGAGTATTTAATAATTACATTAGTCAAAGCCACTGATCATGACATGCGGCAGTGTGTTATTTAGAGAAAGGGAAACAGGTATTCACGTCACCAGGGTGGCTTCTAACGCAACCAGAGCATGAAGGCATTTTTACACACCCTTCTCCCACTTCCTCCATGGGAAAAGCAATCAAAGAAAGCCTGGGCCAATGGACCAGTGTCCTGTGTTAAGCTTCAATTCACTATTCCTTGTCGGAGCAATATTATATACAGCCAATCATTTGCTCACATAATATTTGAAGAAGTTTTGTGAAATTATTGCCCATAAAAAAATGTTCTTCACCACCCTGCTTGATGGATGCAACTGGGCTGACCAGGTGAGCAGCCCTAATCCATTTCAGTGCAAGGTGAAACAGGGTCACTGAAAGCACCTTGGCAGGGGTTTCAGCTTTCCTCTGTGCTAAAATGGACTAGGCATGGGCGCGTGGTCACTTTGTGTGTTGCAGCTGAAGGGTGGTGCCTTCTGAAGCAGTAGAAGCTTTTCCTGTGGTCAACATCCACCTATAGCTTAGGGTTATTGAGTTCTTGAAACGGATGAAGGCCTGGTAAATACTGTGCAAAGTCAGAAATCTCTGAGCTTTTTGTAGGCGTGCTGATTTTGGCTGGGATACTTGATTTTCTTCATAGTAGCTAGTATGGGGCTATGTTTTAGATTTGTGCTGGAAACAGTGTTGATAATATAGAAATGTTTTCGTTATTGCTGAGCAGTGCTTACACAGAGTCAGGGCCTCTTCTGCTTCCCACACCTACCCACCAGTGAGTGGGCTGGGGGTGCACAAGAAGCTGGGAGGGGACACAGCCAGGACAGCTGACCCCAGCTGACCAAAGGGGTATTCCATAGCATATGACGTCATGCTCAGCATATAAAGCTGGGGGAAAAAGGAGGAAAAGGGGGACATTCAGAGTTAGGGCATTTGTCTTCCCAGGTAACAGTTACGCGTGATGGAGCCCTGCTTCCCTAGGGATGGCTGAACCCCTGCCTGCCCATGGGAAGTGGTGAATGAATTCCTTGTTTTGCTTTACCTTTTAAACAGGTAAAGCAAATGAGTTTTCTCACTTTTACTCTTCTGATTGTCTCCCCCACCCCACCAGGGGGGAGTGAGCAAGCAGCTGTGTGGGGCTTAGTTGCTGGTGGGTGTTAAACCATGACAGTCAGAACAAGAGCCAGTAGCTGGAGACAGACAGACTGACTAGGAGGAAAGGGAGAAAGCAAGAAACAAGGAGGCAATATTGGTGAGGATGGCGGCTAATAGTCTCAACATCTCAGCAGACTGACTGATGTCAAGCTGAGAACTTTGGCAAAAGGCCATCCTAGTTCAGCAATGGAAGGAAGACAGCAACTGGTAATGAAATAGCCATATATAATAAATGGAGGATAAAAAAGAAAGTAGCAAGCAATCAATATAAATGAGAAGTTAATGAGGTGCAGAAAAATTATAAATGTATTTAAAGGCACCAGAAAAAAATCCATCCATAAGAACAGTATGAAGAGGTTTTAAAGAAGGACTGCTAGGAAGAAGAGAAAAGCAAGATAGGACAATTTTCAGAATGAGGTTGGGAGATGGGTAATAATGGTCCAGAACAGACTTAAATGTCCCATAAGCAATTTTTTTGTTTTATAGGAGGAGGAGGAAGATGCACCTTGCTTGAAAAGTTTCTGTCTGTTCTAGGCCAAGCAGTATCAAGTCAGCTAATCAAATGAATTATCAAATGAATTATTAAAATGTCACAAAACTACCAACAAATGCTTATATAATGCAAAAAGTGCTAAAGGAGTAAATTAAAGTACCAGTCAGTCATCAAAGCAATCTGGTCTGCTTGTTAACCTGGGTCTACTCTAAGAAATTGAGTTTTAACACAGAAAGGTCGAAAACCTGGGAACACAGAAAGCAGATTAAAATTATATAGAACATGCTGATACTATACACTGCAAAACACTAATTCTGGCAAGGTTGTCAAATTCATGATGAAGAAGCTACTCAAGTGTAAGCGGAATCACATCCTGTACTCCAAAAGATGCCATGGCTGTAAGCTTGCTAATGCAATCTTTAGCTGCAGCCCCAGGAGAGTGGTGAGAAGGAGCAGGGAAGGCATTTGTCCCCTGTGCAGGACACTGAAGTCCAGGATGTGGTGCAAAGTGCAGTGCTGGAATGTGCGTGCACTTTTGGGTGTTACAGCTGCTCAGAATTTGAGGACTGTAGAAGACATATGAAACAATGAGATGGCTCCTGAAAATGCCTTTGTCTCCAAGTCTTAAAGAGCTGGATCCATTTAGATTATCAGAAAGAAGCATGAGAGCGGTCTTGATTGCAGCATGTGAATATGCTACTGGAGAGAAAACATGGGTCACTAGGGGAGTGGATTAAACAGATGAAATGGAATTCCTTGAGATATCAATGGGAAGTCAGACAACAGGATTTGGTGGTTGCCCATGGGCTTAATGTTTGTGAGTCTGTGACCTCTGTGGGTCACAAGGGATGGTGTTTGGAGGAGAAGGATCTGGTAGCTATGCAGATGCCAACACAGACTTCCTTGTAATGGGAGCAGGTAGTTCCAAAAAATCTCCAAAAGCGCTTAGGTGAAGATGTAACATGGCAGCAAAGGTGACTGATCAGTTAGAAAAGTGCCAGATAAAACCAGGAAAAACCATGAAGTCTCACCTAAAAAAAGGCAAAGCTTTAAAGCAGTGGAGAAGATGGAGTCTGAGAAGGGAGGTGGAGAGAGATCCATCTCAAAGAGAAAGGCCAAGGAAATCACAATTTTCTGCAGCTTTAAGAGTACCTAATCAAGAGAGAAAATTGTAAAGAGCACAGAAAAGGAGATTGCAATTCCCTAGCTGTGATTATGGGGACTCAGCCAAGAGTCTGAGCTCTGTAGCTGGAAAGGCAAGTCTGTATGTGGGAGGTGCTCTGGACAAGAGATTGGGAGAGCAGGAGGGAAGGAAGAAGGATGGAGACAGGGATGTTCAGGAGATGAGAGAAGTGCTAGACAGGACACTTCATGGCATATGCTCTCTTTTGCTCCAATGCTAGCAGCAGACGAGTTGCAGATGTTGTAAGCCCTGCTTTGTGGATTTAGGTCTTCCCAAAAGACCTCTTCTTAAGTTACCTCTTCCATTCATTACCAGTGCATGCCAGAATACCTGAATTCCTGGGGAACTCCAGCACTAAGTGACAGGACATGTTCTGCAGGGAGCTCATAAGTTAATGCAGCAAATTTTGCAACCATCCATCCTCTCCTGGTGGGGACCCTCAGAGAGAAGGATCAGCATCAGCTGTCCCCATGAACACTATTTCATTCCAGCTTTGAAAAAGAAAAATCAGCTGCAACATTTCTGAAAGCTTCTTCTGTATTTCTTTGTGAGAGCAGCTTTGGGAAGATATAAATATGTATGTACATATATATATATACACATAAAATCTTTTTTACATGACAAGAAAGAAAAATGTCATTGAAAATGTTGTGCTTTTGTCATGTATTTAAATTCCTGTTCGCAAATTTAAAAAGTTTGCTTTAGCTCTTTTTTTAGAAGGAATGAAAATGGAAACAGTTCCATCAAAACTTCCATGTCATTAAAAAGTCTTTTTTTTCCATTGAAAAAGATTTCAATGGTATTTTTGAGTGGGATCATTACAGAAACAAAACCAATCTGAAAAGAAGCAGGAAAAAGAAGCTGATTTAGCCATTCCACAGCATTCAGTATCAAATTCAAACACAGCCAAATTCCCAGTTTAGGGTCATAGCTATTTAAGCAGGAGGCTTCCTTCCTCCTTTCCACTCCTGAGAAACCTGCAGTGTTCCTCTGCCAGCCGAATCTGTGGGGAGCTGCAAGGAGCGTGTTCCCACTGTGAGCGACGACCATTAATCCCCAAGTTCCTGAAGAAGTATGGATGAACTGATGCAGAAGAAATGGGTGGCTCTGAGGCAGGGGAGGAATGAAAGCCAAAGGGATGGAGGCAAGAGGGGAAATTCTCCAGGTATGAAGAATGAACATGCAACCTGGATGCTCTTTTAAAATATCCATCTCAGTGACTCAAGGGACACACTGGGTTTTGATTTGGGGAGGTCAGGACATACTGCCTTCACATAGTGCTGCACTGTCCCACCCTGGCAGAGCCTGGTGACACCCCCTTTCCCACACACTGCTTTCCCTCACATGGGGACCTCAAGAGAAAGGAGCAGGTGGTGGTAAGACCGATGGCACTGATGCCAGGATCTGACCCTGCCTAGCTAATCATCACTCCTTACCCAAAACACTGAATGAAAGAGCAGGCTTGCAGTGAAAATATCTTCCCCATGCATTACACCGCAGGGGTCATCCAGTAATTCCTGGAAATGGTTAATTGCTGGCCAGCTTTGATCTCCTTGAAAGAGAAATCAATTCACATACTGATGATTTCTCAAAAAAGGGCATGCCTCAGCACTCAGAGGCTTCCTGCACTCTTGGATATGTCTCCTATCACTCCATCACTCCCTGCTCAGCTCTTAGGAAAATTGCACTTAATAGCAAAAGTGATGGAGGGACTGGAAGATGGAGCCTACAGAGCTACCTTTTCATTTCACTGAAGGAGGAACTCTAGCTAAAGGGAAGAAAGCTATTAAATACCTGCAAGAGCAGAAACCCTGTAGACACAAGCAGCAAGGCATGAAATCTGAACATTTCCATGGGATCATGGGATTCAGCCTCTAGGACTGATCACAGTCTGTCTGAACACAGACGCTGATGTGTGTATGAAGACAACAGAAGAACATGTAGATTGGCTTTGGTTGCCTCGATGTAGGTGTCCGGTCTTCCCTGGGATGTTTTGGGATGTCCTATCTGACCTCCAACTGCTATCCCAGAATGGCGTGGATGGCACATAGGTCCCATGTCATATCCACTAGCCTTCCCAGTATGTCTCAGGTGCTCCAGGATGTGTGAACTGGTTCTAGACACCTCAGAGGCCTGTGCTAAGCGTGGGGGACCCTCAACTGGGGTGCACATGCAGTGGAACTCATGAGGGCTTTCTCATTGGTGTGTGTGTGTGTGTGTGTGAGTGGATTGTAGGCTGCAGCACAGGTACCCATGAAGCTGGAGCACCTACACCTCCATCAGAAGGGGTGTGAAGCAGGGGAACCCGCATTTCCATGGGACTTGTGTTCATGGCCCACATGGCCTGGGGAGGTACATACAACTCCGTGGGGTGGGGCCACAAAACTGGAATCTCCAGGGCTGGTTATAGAGGGGTGTTCAGAAGTCTGTAGTGGTATATTAACCTTGTGTAAGTGTCTCCTATTGTGGTTTATTTGTTGTATTGCTAACATTGACCCTGAATGTATAGTTCATTTATTGTTGATTAATTATATGTTATTAACAAACCAATAAACCACTCTGATCCCAATTTTAAAATTTAAAATCGATTAATTGATCAATTTTTCTTTGCAACCCTTATCTTAACAGTCAGAGAGCCCAGAGAAGGATTCGACCCCCTCCATAGTAGATGCACTGCATGCTTGTCTCCCTTGGCTCTATTGATGGTATTGACTACAGCTGCTCTGACCGTAAAAGCAGTTCAGGCAAATAGTTCATACACAAACACCTACATTTAAGTATCTTTATCTCAGGCTAGGCCATCTACCATTAGCTGTCTGAAAATGAGCTACTTACTTGTTCTAAACTTGCTGCTGAGACTGCAATCGAAAGAAGGAGGTTTTTCTAGCGAGTCATTCATCTGATCCTAAAAGAGGCATTTAAGCTCAGATGAATTGCCTTCTACAAGTGCCTGTTTCTCTCCACGAGGTACAAATAGGGGATTTATTTGACTAGACGCCTTATCTAGTAGATGACCATAGGGTGGTGGCACCAGTCAAACATCGGGTGCAGCAAAGATTAATCAAGTGCACACAGGGACATGCAACAGTGCTTCACCACGGCAAGGTGAACTGCAAAATTCCTCTTCTTTTCTTGAAAGTTTCTGCCTCATTCCACATTAACTGCTACTACCATCCCAAGGAGGGGGAGAAATGGAGGAAAATCATTGGTATTCTGGAAACCAGAGGTGGGTGACAAGTGAGGGGGCTGATGATGCCTTTGGCACATTAACAAATAAATTTTGTTTTAAACCCCGTTTGGCAAAGTCTGGCCCTCCAATAAGCGCCAGCGCTTGTTTCTCATCATGTTGTATGTTAATAGTTGGCCTCTCCTACACTCTGTCGTAGCCTAGGGTAATACCTTTTAAATGTACTGTCATTACTTTCACGAATAGGTTAGAACATAATAGCATGTTTCTCTTTTGGGCAACATGATTAACCTTTCCTGGAACAACAGAGCATGTATTATAACATTTAATGGCAAAATCAATACACTATTTTCTTGCATTATATTTATATATGCCCTCTTGTCACGGCATCCAAGCATGGAGAAAACCGATTTTTCTCATGGAAGAGATTTTCAGTTCCCTAACACGAATCTCTCTTTTCTTTTAGGACTTGCATCTACATTTTGACAATTCTGTATTTTTATTCTGTATTCTCGCTTGCTGAGTACCACCAAACACTTCATCTCCATTCCTCTGCTTCCATTATGAGCCTCAGATTTTATCATTCCCAGACTTTTCTGTTCCTGCCAAAGCCTTCACAAACAGTAAGGTCAGAAACCTCCAGTAATATTTAGGAATCCTTTGCATAGTCCAAATAGTTACTGGAAATACTCTGGTTCAGTTTGCAAAGGAAGAAAAACATTTGCTAAGTCAGCAAACCAGTTTTTAAAGCACTCTATATAATAGGATGAAACCTGTTAAGTTCATCATATGATTTGCTTCAAAAGTCTAAGATGTTGCCCTTTCCTAAGAAGTTGCAGAGAAAATTAAAATTAGTTGTTTGCCCTAGTCAACCACTGCCTACATCTGCATATAAAATTATTTAGGCTGTAGGTAATTGCCCTATCTTCTACTCACTATTAAAAAGCTTTTATTTAAGCAGTAGAGAATTTTTTTCAGGCAAACACTGTATCGCTAAAAATATCTCTTCTATCTGTCAAATTACCTGTACATTTCTTTGGAATATGAAAAATCAATTTACATAGGAGAATGAACCCCTTTGACCCAAACAAAAGAGGAAAATAAATATAATGGCTTGTTTCAACGTGTTTAAAATGAAGCGTGTTGACTTTTACATTTTGAAGTGATAGTTCAGTTCAATATTTGCCTGAATTTAATTGTAAAAGAATAAAAAAATTACTCCCAAAAAGAAAGTTATAATTGTGTTTGTTCTGAAAGAACTTCCAAAAGTTCCTTCAAACAGCAAACCAAGAGGAGGAATAAGACCTGCAGGCTTTAGAGCTTGTTCACATTTTTCTTCGTTTTATGATTTTGTAAGCACTTTTCATCAAGATGTGATTGCTACAGATACTTCTCGGGGACGCTGCTGCTTCTGTCCTGATCGGACAACCGCAACCTTTTAAATAAGAGCAAATAATGAATGGCAAACCAATCCTTTTTGGGTGAAATTCCTCCTCATCGCTCCCCTGCCCTTACCCCGGAGCCTACACACCCCTTACGTGGCACTTGCAGGCTCCAAAATTGAGGGAGTGGTTCGTACAGAAGCGTGCAAGGTTTCTGAGCTCTCTGTAGGACAGGTTTTATACCTGAAGAAACTCTATACCTGTTTAAACTTTATACCTTTATACCTGTTTATTAAGAATAAATATGAGGTGCATGAGCAAAACCGATCTGAAGAGGCCTTTGGGATGGGAGAAATAGCTGTGAACATTTTTTCTGCATCAAACAGCTTACTTCTCCAGGACACCAATGAAATGGTGCATCCTTTCACTGGGATTTTTTTTTTCCATATCTGACCCTGAGGATCCACGTTTTCAGCCTCATCCTCTGCTAACGCCACTCCCTAGCTTCCTGCTCTTAATACAGCCGCATTGCCTTTCCAGGCGCCGGAATAGCACCGGCGTATCACTAATTCCACCTTAGTTTGAAAACGTTGGTAGAAAATACCCCTGAAAAAAAGGTGCAAGACTAGAGGTGAGAAATTTTCAGGGCTTGCATGTCCAGAGATAATAGCTTTGGATTTAGCAGCCCAAGCCGCGTCCCATCAGAGAGCATCGCGCTCCTTACAGCTCCCGTGCAAAGCTGCAGAGGTGGGGGGGAGCGCATCATGCCCAAGAGTTTACACTCAGCTGTGAAATGCCCTATTTCTAACACTTTGGTGGAGATTTCCTCAGGCTCAAATGTTCCACAGGGCAAAAATTGCAAGAAAATTAGAAAGAGAGAAACTTTATTCCCTGGTTATGTGCCTGAGTGTGCCCTGCTCATTCCACACCGAGAAACTTACATAGCTGTGAACATTCCCTGACAAACAACTTCATCCACCTCCCCGCACCCCAAAAAGATAAATAAGATAGGAGACAAATCTCTGATTTACTAAAGATATTAAGACAAGAAAAGGAATTAAAAACTAATTCCCTATCTCATCAATTAGAGCTGTCAAAGCTCTGCCTCTAACGATTCTTAACATTACTAAAGAAGTTTTAAAAGGATAAAGAGAAAAACCTATACTTTCTAGTTCATAAACAGAAAGGTAATCTATTTGACACAAAGCCCATGACCTAAATTAGTATTTCATCATTCAGTAGTTTTTTTTCTTGGGAATAAACTGTTTTCTCTGTTAATGGACCTGGGCATGTTTCATCCGCAGAGCAAATATTTGCAGATTTACCCTGTAGGAGCTTTTGAAGTGCAGTCTTTTTATTTACTGCAAAAGTTTCTTCTCTACTTTCAGGAGAAATCCTGACTGAAGATGTGATGAAGCAAGGCCAAGAGGGCCAATGGTGTCCTGGGGTGCATTAAGAAGAGTGTGACCAGCAGGTCGAGAGAGTTTATCCTCCCCCTTTACTCTGCGCTGGTGAGGCCTCATCTGCAGTATTGTGTCCAGTTCTGGGATCCCCAGTTCAAGAGAGACAGGGAACTTTTGGAGAGAGTCCAACAGAGGGCTACAAGGACAATTAAGGGACTGGAACGTCTCTCGTATGAGGGAAGGCTGAGAGACCTGGGGCTGTTTAGTCTGGAGCAGAGAAGGCTGAGATGGGACCTTATCTATATCTATAAATATCTGAGGGGTGGGTGTCAGGAGGATGGAGCCCGTCTCTTTTCAGTAGTGCCCAGTGATAGGACGAGGGGCAATGGGCACAAACTGCAGCACAGGAAGTTCCACCTCAACATGAGGAAAAACTTCTTTACTGTGAGGGTGACGGAGCACTGGCACAGGCTGCCCAGAGAGGTTGTGGAGTCTCCTTCTCTGGAGACCTTCAAAACCCGACTGGATGCATTCCTGTGCAACCTGCCCTGGGTGATCCTGCCTGGGCAGGGGGCTTGGACCAGATGATCTTTAGAGGTCCCTTCCAACACCTACCATTCTGTGATTCTGTGATATGTGAGCCTATTTCTTACTGGGTCATTTGTCCCAGGTTTTCTGCGAAAGAGGTATGGAGCATGGCTCCCAGCCAGTTCAGCCAGTACGCAGCTGGGGTGCAGAGCCAGGGACCACAACTATGTCCCAGGTCCCATGGTGCCAACACTGTATTTGACAACCAGGACTGCTGTACGTGGGAAGGAGCTGTCCTGATGCCTTCTCCTTTCCTCCTCTGCAGGCTCAGGTCTCATCAACCTGTTGCCTTTCTGCCTTGCCCCTGCCATAAGGTACAATTTCAGTGTCGGCCCCTCCCTGCCCTCTCCATCGGCCTGCGTGCTGCTGCCTGGCCGTGCCTTCGCACATGCCGGCTACAAGGATCCTACGCCAGCGGTGGTGCGTAAGGGCTGGGCAGAGATCCCAGCACCCATCTTCTATGCTGGGTTGGCTGAAGCCCCATAAAAGATCCCACTGATAGAACTGTCAGGACTACTTACGCTCAGGGAGTTTAATCAGTAGATGTAGCCTGAAGTCACAAGCTGAGATGTTATTTGCTTTGTGCTACAGCAAAATGTAGGTGATGGACATTCACTGAGCCACACTTTTGCCTGGCTTGCGATTTGTAGAAGCTTCAGCATGGAACTGGGGATGACAAAGTCCAAACACTGCTGGACCTGTAAAGGTCTCGTCAAGCTGACACTGTTTTTCTCCTTAGAAACTAACTACGCCTCCAAGAAGAGCTATCAAATGGCTTGTTGTGTGAGGCACAGTAAATAAAAACAAAATGCAGGAACAGAAAATCCGGTGGCTGGACACAAACATAGACAAGTGCAAAAACACCCACTAACAACAGCCCAAACCCAGGACTCTCTGCCAGACACCTGGGGCATAAAGGTGCCCTAAACATTAAAGCATAAAGAGGTGCCTACATATAGGCCTTGTACTCTCAGAGGAGATCCCCATGTTCCCATTACAATAATCCCTGAGATGGTGATTAGGTGGGCATAGTGCCAGACGGGCATTTTAAATGTACCTTTTGTGTGAGTGTGCAGGAGCAAGACGAGATTCGGGATAATGACCGTAGTGTGAAATGCTGCTGTGATCCATTAGATGGTGAGTGTTATATTTAATGCACAGCTATAATCCAGTAAGCACATAAGCTTCCATGGATTTAAAATAGAATATCTTCAGGGTTTTCATAATAAATTTAATACTTCAAAGAGACATTGACTAATGGCTTTCAGACATTATAGGGCATACTCTTCCCTATAGGAAATCAATTAAAGTTGAATCTTATTGATTTTTAACCCATTTCTCCATATAGTTAAAAAGCAGGCTTTGAACTCTCTTTGGATATAACCCAGATAGTCTATTCTCTTCCATGGCTGAGGCAGAAGTAATTTCTAAATCAGATCAGGTGAAAGAAAAGAAATATTAGTCTATTAGTTTCTTTAGTTTTAAAAATCAACATGCTTTCTTCCATGTAATCTACTTGAGGGGAAGCAAGAAAAATTCCAGGTAACCCTGAAACACTGAAAGCTGGAAACAGGTATAATTTGCACATGCATGAACCTGAAAGCTGATCTGGGACCGAGGTGACAAATAGACATGGCTCTGACTCTCTGCAGTGAGATGAAAGTAATTTCCAGCCACCAGTCACCATTTGCAGATACAGATTGAAGATTAGGGTTGAATCTTCCTAGGACCTCTTGATACCTAGCATTTCTATCAGTTTCATAGTGGGTTTTTTCTTCTGTAGGTTAAACAATAACTTGGTCCAAATAGCTTCACTAGATTAAGTGGTGGCTACCTCCAGTCTGTGAAGGTTCACCTCCCTCAAATTTTGATTGAGCTGGCCATCTAGTCTGAAAGAAAGAGGCACTTCTGCAGGGTGGTTCATCTGATCTGTGCTAGACATCTATTTTAAGGGAGGTAATTTGCGTCATGCTAGACTCCATTTCTCTCCTTTGACCACACAAGGATCACTGATGACTAATGCAGATGTAGATGTGCACTGCAGGTGTCTAAAGCTGGGCAGATTAATGCTACCCTGTGTACCTGCGTGGAGGTAATCTTAATCTCACTGACAATAGCATAATAAGATTTTGCAGCTGGAAGCTGAAGACAGATAAATTCAAGTAAAGGATAAGGCAGTAATTCTCAATCATCAAGTTAATTACAACAGTTTAGTTCAGGGGGTTGTGAATTCACCACCACCTGAAGAGCTTAAATCAAGTTAGGCTTACAAAATACGCTCCAGCTCAGCTACAGACTTTGGAGATGCAGAAATTGCTGTGGGAGCGAGGGAGGCTTTGACATCTGTTGTGTCAGAAAGTCAGTGCAAACGATTTCTTCTGGAGCTCAGGTATGCTATTCTTCCTGTTCCAGATTCAGAAAATCACACTAGGGCAAACACCACGCTGATCTGATTTGGCTTCAGTGGCTTACTGTAATCAGCAGGGAGGAAAGGGTTGAAATGGCATCTCCAAGACAGCCAGCAGCAGCCTTCGCTCTTGCCCTCATCCCTCCCGCGCAGCCTCGTGCTCTGGTCTCTCCTGGCTGAGGGCTCTGGGAAAGCTGCCCTAGCCGTGCCCTTGATATCTCTGGCCTTCTTTGGCTTATGGCTACCTTGGGCTGTCTGTAACTGGAAAATCACCATTCTGGATTAGCAATCTCCAGAAAGCCGTGTAAAATGTCATCCAGAAACCCGTGTCGGATCAAAATGTTGGTAGAAGGATGGAGCAATTGCAGCGCGGATCTTCCAGTTCACAGCGGGACCAGGCAGAAGCAGCAGCTCACTCGCAAGGAAGTATGGCCACGTGTGAAGCTTAGCATAGCAGTACTGTTCAGGACAGAAAGTCACGAACTGGGCATACCTGCTGTGTATCTCTACCTGGGGATGGCCAGCGCAACAGCAATCAGAGTAACAGCCAGAGCAGTAAGCCAAGGTCTTCAAGTCCAGCTAAGCTTTGCTTAGCACAAGTCCCAAGGACAAGCAAAGTAAAGATGATTTAAAACTCTTTTGTTCCCTCAGCAAACGGAGGGACTATTGGCCCCTTACCATGCAGTAGAGCACTTCCAGGCTAATTCTCATTTACATCAGCAGAAAATGGCTCTCTGGCCTGTGTTGCCAGCTGACTACATGTGCTGGCAGAGGATGGATGGTTTATCCAGACACCCTTGCTGGCAGCTCTGAGGACAAAGCAGGAACAGATGCCACTTCCTTTTCCCAGTGGAGAAAGGACTGCAGATCCATCTCATCGCTCTCAAAACTTTGGAAACAAAATCAGCATTGGAAATAAATTCCAGAAGCCATTAATCTGTCTCGCTTCTGACAAGAAAGGATAAAATATAGATCTGTTAAAAAAAACCACACCCTGTGAGCAGTATATTTTCATTTTCCAAATTACTGAAAGAGCAGAACATGAATCTTTGTCTGTCAGCCTGAGAAAATATTTTATTTTTCCTGTGAAGGAGAAGCAAACATAAGATAATGCCATAAGTAAATGGCAGAGAGAGTGCACTTAGATGAACTACAGTGCGCTGCAGCCATCAAAAGAGACCAAAGGTATCTATTGGTAACGAGAAAACTTCAGCAGACTTTTTTTTTTCTTTTTACTTCTTGATCGAGTTATTAGGTCATTACACTACAAGGAGTCTGCACAACAGGGCCAAGAGGTCAGCATCCCTCGTGGAGGACAGTGGGTGGAATGGTATGCAGCGGTACACAAAGTTTCTTTACTGGTCCTGCGTCTTTCATTTAAAGACCTTACAGTACATTTTTTTTCTCAAGAGGAATTAAACACTGATGTTTTCCTGATATGTAAATATTAGCATGGTGCCAAAAGCACGCAACTGCCTTTCCTTGAAGGCATCTAACTATAATAGTGAAGGGTGAAAAAAATGCGGGTGGAAGTGTCAAAAGTTTGGATTAGAAGAAGCTCCAATTAAAGATGGTGTTAGTCATGGAGGTTGTAGAGACATAAAACATACAAAAGCAGAGAACGGGAAAGCAAAGTATAAGCAAATTAATTTATAAACAAATTGATCACTTTCTCAAAGTGGCAAGTGGAAGGCAGAGAGATTTAATAAAAAAAGGGAAGAAGAGTGAAGAGGAATAGGAAGAAGGACGGTCATAGTTTACCACGTCTAGCCTTGGATCACTGCCCGTGGCTGTGAGGCGGCGTATCTGCAAGGAGTCTGCAGAGGGACGGGGCGGCTGTTGTGGCCAAGAGCGGATTTCTTTAAGGCACAGCCCTTAACTTGCATACTCTGACTTTCAGAGGTGACCTCAACAGGAACTTTGGATGGCAGATGCTCCTCCCGTAGCAGTTTCTGACTCCTCAGCCTCAAGGGCAGGACTGAACCCACTTGATGCAGGGACCTCCCCACCCTCCCAGAGCCTGCCGGCGCTGTGGCCCCGGCACCATGTGGAGCTACTCCTCTAAGCACACCCAGCCCAGGTGCCCCTACCCCAGCCCACCTGCCACCACGGCTGCCAACAGAGGAGCTCCTGACCGCCACGTCCACCTGACATTGGCTGCAGGAGATGGGGTGCCCAAAGGGGTGAAGACCTGGTGAGGACGTCCCTGCAGGGTCACTGCCTGGCTTGGTACGAACGGCCAGCGGGGAGGGAGAACGTGGTCTGACACAAGGCATTCTCAGCAGGGACAAGGTCTGAGAGGACACGGATGTAGATTTGGTGTCTGCCCTGGAGCAGCTGGCACAAATCAGCCACGGAGCAGTCTCACCAGGCACTTGCAAGCAGCCAGCCATACACACAGTGTACGTGGGAACGCTCTGCAGGCGTGCGCAGCGCCAGGAGGAACGGGGGGCCGCTTTTTGCCCTTCTTCCTTTGCACATTGTGTTTCCCATCCTGTCTTCAGCAATCCTTATGCCAAGAACAAGGGAACCCTGCCAGGAGGTGATTGCATTGTTTTTTTCTTCTTCTTCAGTGTGTGCCATGCTGTGGAGACAGGAGCAGCTCAGTGTACCTGCCTACAAGGGATAAAATCAACATTTCTGAGATTCTCCTTCTGGCTGCCCTCCATACACAAATTGTGTCCTGAAGCAGATGTAAATATTCATTTTTTTTTTTCTTTTAGTAGGGCAGTGAATTCCTGTCTTCCAGTATATCATCCATACCAAAATATTTTCATATAAATGTAATGAAAAAATACATCTAGAGTCACGGTTTCTAAAAATTAGTAAGAGAAATTATGATCTAATTTCATTTCCTGCAAAGCACTAGCTGCACCATTTCTCCCTGTGATTCCTGCTTTGATTTTAGGTGAGTTCACACAAAGAAAATCCAGGCTCAAAGGCTGCAGAAGTGTCTTCCAAGCATCTCCTTTCCTCAGAGGAGTTACTTTTCCTTTCTTCCTCCTCTGCTGTGTTCACCTCCGCTGCCCTTGGCCGAACAGGGTGAGAGGAGCATGGGAACAAGTTCTGTGCCCCTGCTCCCTAACCTTAGCAGCCCCAAACTGGAGGGGGTACAAATGCCTTTGTTGTGCAGTGAATACAAACAAGCAACAATCTTCCAAGTCCTTCACTGAGCAAGTAGAGTGTTGCAATCCTGTGTGAAGGAAAAGGGGTATATCCCAATATACTTAGCAAACTGCTAAAGTGGAAGGATGGGAAGAGGAACGTCCTTTATGTTGTAGCAAGTTAACCTGTAGGCAAGAAGAAGAGGCGTCAGCGTGTAATTCACTGACAGTCCTCAGTGCTCCTGGCAGGGTGGTGGTTGTGACGGGATCTGGTGTAGGTCAGCCGGCAGCAACCACTCCAGGAGGCTAAGGAACAGAAGCCTGGCTGGAGAGGGTGGGGATGTCGCAGTTTTCAAGGACCCATAATATTGTTGTAAGACAGAAGGCAATAATCTCTTCTTCACATCCGGCAGCGATAAGGCAGGAAGGACAGGGCATAAGTCGCAGCAGTTTCCTGCAGCGTTAGAGAAGTTTGCAGCTGATTCTCATCTCTGGGGGATCAGCGCTAAAATATCAACTCTTTTGGTCTATGAGGAAAGGACGACTGATGCAGTTGCCTGGAGCATTTTATGGGATGCCTTTACAGTCAGCTCCTGATGCTCCAGGGCAAGGAAGGAAATAACTGACAGTGAGGAAAATGAGCGTGAAGGCAAAACCCTGAGCAGCAAGAAGAGATGGTGCCTGTCTGCCAGGGAAAGTGGCAGCCATGTGAGCAGAGACATGGGGCCAAGGAGTCCCTGTGGGGCCGTTGGCCCCTCAAGGTGTGGATGGGGCCCCATCCACCAGCATCCACCTGGCATTGCTGGTCAGGCTGGATGTTTCACCATCCCTGCATGGCTAGTCCGGCCCTGAATAATGAAGAGCTAGTGGCTGATGGAGGAGTCATGGAGCCCTTAGCACGTTCTTTCCTGGTGCCATCTCAAGACGGGGTTGCAAACTAAGCAGCACACCCCAAAGAACCACCATTTGCTAAATGCATGTATCAAAATTCACGGCACGTCTCCTGCCAAGCTGAGATCTGGTAGGCAAAAACACTGCTTTGAAATTAATGGGTTAATTTTATTGGGCTGTAACAAAGTGGACTGAATCTAAAGGCTGGATTTTTTTGAACTCATGAAAACCTGTTAACATGGCTTGTGGTTTGATCACATCTCCGTTTCACATTGAGCTAAAGCCAAGCGTGATGCCAAGTTGTTTTTGCAAACAGAAAAGTCAGAGGGATTGTAACTTTCATGTAGAAAGCTCTTTAGCAGCTGAACAGTTAAAGATTATGCTCACTATGTTTTCCTGCCTTGCAAATTCCTCATTCATAATGTATGAGTGAGATCATTAAAAGCAACATATTGGCTGATACCATCACAGCTGCTACCTAACTGTAACACTTTGTAGCAAGGAATAACATTACTCTTCTCTTACATATGTGTTCGGAAAGGGAAAGAAAGAGACTTGTAGCTGCAGGAAGAACAGAGCAAAATGTTTAACCTCACAGAAAAAAGTTCATGTGTTGGGTAATTACAGATTTGCCAGGAATGTTCTCAAAATGAACAAAAAATATTAATCTCCTTTTGCCAACCCTTTTCACCCGTTGCATCTATCGCAATATGGCAGCAGATTTTTCCCCCGCACAAAATCAATATCACATTAACTTCCCTAATAAAAAAAGATTAACTCCTACAATGAGCAGAAAACTTCATCTCCATCCAGGGAATTTTAAACTCTCCAACCCTTGACTGTTTAGAAACATAATGATGATTATTTTAAGCCAATGATGGGATGTGTCAGTCTTATCGAAGGGAGAGAAAGATGTCTTAGGGCCTCCAGGCATAAACTCTGTGGTTGGTGTTTTCATTTGTAGGCTGCCCTGGGTGCTGATCTGGTTAAATACATTAAATAAAAGTGCATTTAGGTTGACAAAGAGTAACTCTTTCAGCTGAAGAAAGGCACTTTCCATTTTTCATGGGCTGAGTCTTTACAAGCTTTGGGCCTACACTTTTATTTTTTACATCTGAGGGAGAGGAATGAAAAGAATCTGCTATATAAAGCTGGCTTTTAATTTCCAAATATCTTATTTCATATCCCAACCTGAGCAAGATTATTATTCTTTACAAGTCATGAGTCACCTCTAATAGCTTTGTTCCACTGCACATCCAAGAGTTTCTAGTGGGGGGGGGGGGGGAGAAAACTGGGGGGGGGGGGGGGGGGGGAAGCCAAGTCCAAACCATCATGAAAAATGAATTAGCCATCTTTGAAAGAGAGGGCATTCCCTCTGGCCGTGTGGCAACAGCTCTGAATCTTACCAGCTAATCCCCAGGTGGCCGGTCTCACTCTGTACCACCTTGAGCCTGAATTTGCACATAGATGCCCCGTTCTGCGGTGATGATCTCTCCCTCCCCTCACGCCAGGGTTTCCACCACAGTCACCCTTCCGACACCAGTCAAGGTGTCTCTGGCTTGCACTGGTGCACAAGCAGAATGGGGCCCTGCGTGTTCATTAGTCTTAAACTTTAAGTCAAGTAGCTAAAGCTGGGGTAAAAGACCTCCTTCTGTTGTAAATTTGTAATTCATTTTGAGTGTGGCACATGAAACAGAAGGAATAAAGTGGTCCTTCCCAAAAATCTTCATTTAGGGTTTTAATTGTGTCTCAGGGGAATAAATGCAGAGGTTTTGCCTTCCTCCCTCCCCGCCCCCTTTCTTCCTGTGATAACAGATTGGTTTTTACTAGCATCACTTATGGCTTCTTTTATAATTTCCAGCCTCTGACAGAAGTGCTCCACTACCCTTTCCTGTTCAATAATGGATGGACACATTTCAGGCTGCAAGTATTTGCACTTATGAGCTCATCCAGGCAAAAGATACAAGAAACGTGACTTACCTAAATGGCAGCCAGGGGACCAAGTAAATCACACATCCCCCTTCGCCATTCCTCTGCCCTGCCTCCCAGGTACTGTAGGTAAGAGAAAGAAGGTGTCAAAGTCTTGCATCATTTCTTCTGCTATTTCTTCCTATTCTCAAAACTCCTGCGGGAAAGGTCTCAGGGAAGTTACATCAGGTGTGCCCTGTTAATCCGGATGCTTCTCACCTTTTACAGCCAGTGGAGATCAACAGGCATTTTGAGGATGTAATTTATTTAATTATAAGGTAGGTGCCCAGAGCAGGTCAGATGAATATCTTCCCCTAGAAGTGCCTGTTTCTCTCCAGGGAGCTGTGGCCACACCACAGGTAATCAAGAGGGGGACTGGCAAGTGTGTCTGAGGACAGAAGACAGCGCTCGTGAGCTTGGCCAGAACCTCAAAAGGAAACCATAAGGGCACCCCATCTTGAATTTCCTTGCCAAGACTGATGTGGGCTCAGAATAATTACTCTTTGAGTAACCGCTAAAGACAGAGTTTAGTTTAAGCATGTAACAAGGAGTAGGCATTGAAAGCAGCTGGAAGAAAATACTTATGGTTCCTCTTTGGGGTCATTGGAAAGTGGCTCTGCAGCATGGCCGTGTGCAGGACAGGCTCTCCACTTGCTTAAAGCCAGAGGTGACGTTTTCCAAAAGCTGCCATAACTTCAGGTGCTCTTAAAACTCTCATGAATCCCTACGTTACTAAAAGACTGAACCAGTGAAAAATTAGGCATTGCAGCAGCTACCTTTTACATGCTTGGTGTTCACAGCAGAGCAAACCACAGAGCCCTGTGCAGAACCTGGGGATGGTGAAGCCTCTCAGAGAAAAGTCCAAAGCACCCAAGATGCTGAGCAGGGAGCTACCTCAAACAAGGGAATAAGGAAACAATGAGGAAAAGGACAAATCCTAAATCCCCTTCTCCTAGCTCAGGGCTACTGGAAGGTCACTTGGTCTCCAGAGGCCAGAAAGTACCCTGAGGGCTTCTTCCATTCAAAGTGCAGAGCAGAGTTCCCTCTTTTCTTCTAAAACCCAACCAGGAAAGGTGCTTTTCCCTTGTATCACTGTCTAGACTTTTATATATTAAAGGAAGCACCTCCAAAACAAGAGAGCCAGGAGTAATTCTGCCCCTTACCTAAGGTGGTCCAAGACCCTCTTTTCCACCTTGCAGGCAGGACCCCTAGCCATGGGGACAAACCTATCCTCCAAAAACCTGGACATGAGGGAGGGTTGGCTGTCAGCCAAAACACTTTTCTGTAAGTCGGGGATGTTGATCTGTACCTGCTTGGGCAGAGGAAAGAATTAAGTGGATATCCCTCACCTAGAGAGTAGGCTAACTGCAAGCCTACATCAGGAAGGGAGCAGCCAACATCTGGAGCCCAGGCTGTCCGTATGTGCCAGGCCTGCCCAGCAAATGTCCACCAGCCCTGGAGGGTCTAAGGAAAAAAATGGTTTTGAATCTACATGGGCCTTTGACATACAAGAGACACCATTCTGATGAGCTCTGAAAACATCTTCCCTGAAGGACCTTTTTCATGACATTCAGCCAATTTAAAATTATAAAAGAGGGACACCTTTGGGATTGGTTGCCATCAGAGGTAGTGCAGGGGGACAGGGGTGTTCAGGTGCAGAGCCATGGGACTTCTTCCTAGGCTTCACCACCATCCCTGTTTCATATCCATCCAGCTCCACATCTGGCTTTCATTTCCAATCCTGGAGGTGCCTCTCACTTCTTAAAAGAAAGTGGAAGAATTTAGCACTGTAGAATATCGATGAGCTGTCCCCACAAATGAACCTCAGAGAAAAACACAGCCATTTTGAAGTACATAAGTGTAATGCACAACAGGCACACACCATGAGGCTTTAGGTTTGTAAAGTGAAAGCTTTAGAAACAACTTTCATTCACTTTGATCAAAAATACAAATAAATAATACCCACAGAAAAAAGAGATGACATATTCTGCTCCTGGGCTGTGTCTTTTGAATCCCAATTTGAATTCCAAATTTTCCTGGGGAAGGAATTTTTTCCAGCCAAGTCTGAAATCCCCCAAAATTGGGAATAGCTGACACAGTGTGCATGTAGTTTCAGTAGTGCCAGTGGGCACTGATATTCATGCAGAAGTCCTCCTTTTTCTCTTCCCTCACTCAGGCAAGCATCAGGAGAGTTTGAAATGTAAAACACATTCCTATGTGACAATGAAAGAAAAATCACTTAGAAGAAGACAAGGAGGAATTGAAGTTACTCACTCAAACAAGTCAGGCTGACAAATTGCTTCTGCTGTCTCCATTCATCCACATAATGGCTCCCCCATTCCCTGGCCAGTTATAGAAGAATAATTATCTCTTTCAGATCAGCTGCCTTGGCTTCATCATAAATCAATTCTTTCCTCCCCTCTTGCACTCTCACTGCCTCCTTCCCCATTTTTATCAACGCATCCTTCCCATAAGCCTTTCCAAGTCCAGCTTTTGATTGACTACATGAATCTGATGACTGAAGCCTCCTGTGAACTCACCATTTTTATCATTCAACCCAAAGCCTTTCTCTTCTTGCTGTAGGTGAGCAAGTCCACGTGAGCATTTGTGACAAGTTTGCAGAACTCAGAGGAGACCAAGCTGGTCATTCAACATAAAGGACAACATGAGACGAATGAAGCTGATCCAAGCCTGACTCTGCAAGGGGGACTTCTAGCCTTTTTAAAGCTCCACACATATCTCTCGCTGCTAAAAAAGCCACAGCCCATCGAGCAAAGCATTTATGCTTGTGTGCAGTTGCATTAAAGACGCAGAGGTCATTGCAGAAAGAAGAGAGTGAGAGCAGCCATGCCTGAGGAATCAGCACACAAGTTCAAGTTCACTGCCTATGCTGGGTGTTAGCAAGGTGATTGGATACCATCAAGTTTGGGATGGACTTGCCCAAAATGGGCCGAAATCTGTTAATTAGTAGGGCAGAAAATGAAGCCTGTTCCTGGCTCCTGCAGGACAGGCGCTGTGTCGGAGCCAGGAACAGCTCTCTGCTGGTCTGTTAGATATTGCTGACCCTCAGCTGGACTCCCCCTGGTCTGCCCTACACCACCCAGACTGTCCTCTGCTTCTGCCATCCCAAATTGTTCACAGATGCTTTGACCTCCTCCTTCTGGCTGGTTTAATCTGCCCAGCCAACTGATACCTTCCCACTTTTGCTGCTCAACTCTCATTCCCATTATCTTCTTCAGCAGCTGAACCATGGTTCTGCTGGAGTCAATGGCAAAAATCACAGACTCCCAAAAAACCCTGGTTTCGCTGGAGCTGTCATCAGAACAAATAGCCAGAGGGCTGATCACACCAGTGATGGACAGAGTGCCTTCGTGCTGAAATGCCTTTTTGTGCACAGTCCATTGGCTTTGTACGATTCCGTATTAAATGGTCTTACACATTTTTCTATCTATTATTGTGTAAGGTTTTTTAGTATTATTACAGTATCTTGGATACTTTAAAGTTTAAAAAAGCCTTTTTAATGTATTAAATGAGCTGGTCAAAATTCCATAATTTGCTGATGAGAAACAAGGGGAAAAAAATATCTGTCACTGTGAATTTCCCTTCTTTTCTCTCTTGTTTCTCATAGAGGTTTCCTGAAATACCTGTAGGAGAGTGGAGATTTTTCTCATGCCTCCCTGCCTGACAAAACTGGAAGGAGCAAGAACTGTTAGGGGACCCTGATGAAAGTATTGCTGAATGTACTCAGCAGAAAATTTCAGATGCCACTCTAACAGTTATTTAAAACCCAAAAGGCCAAATGGCCTCAACAATGTCAGTTTTTTCCTTTCTTTTATTTACACATTCTGGTCTTCAGAAATGTAATAAAATAAGCTTGGCACCATACTTGGGCAAGATCTGTGAAAAATAAGCTCCCACTGCTGAGTTATGAGTGTCTGAAAAAAAAATTAAGACATAGACATATATTACCCTTTACAGTGACAACAGTCTATGGACAGTATTTTGGGTGCAGTTGTTTTCTTCCCAGGGTCAAATGCTGCAATCCTTAATCTGAGAGTTCTGGTGATTCCTGTTTTTTTGAAGGTCCTGATACAAAGCCCGTTGTTTATCGGGTGCATGGTCCTGGTTAACAGTAAAACACTGCTCTGTGCATGTCTGGCAGACTCCAGAACGGCTTTGAACAGAAGAGCAAAGGAAACACAGGTGCATCAAAGCAGAGCTGACAGACGATGCCAAATTAATTTGCAGCACCTTGGCTTGCTTTTCTCTCTCTGATTTCCCATCACCTCTTGCCACAGGGTGTGGCGGGGGCAGAGGGGGCTGAACCAGCACCAGGCTGCAATTAAGTGAAGTTCACTCGTTTCCTTAGAGAGCCTGGGATGACTGCTGCTATGGGGCGGGGGACTGAAAAGGACTTTGGGAAGAAGCAGAGAGGTAAGAGCTTAATGAGCCTGCAAGGCTCTCAACAGCCACGCAATAAGCTCCTCCACGTCATATGCAGGTTTCTGATGTGTATATTTGGTGCTACTTTCTTCCCTGTTCCCTGCCTTGCTTGATAAGATGCCCCCTGCGAGAACAACAGGTAGATTCATTGTGCTTGCAGCTAAGGCAGGAGTAATTACATTACTCTTTTCCTTGGCACCTGGACATATATTCTAATCCCTAAGCCATACATGATGCATAAATCACTGAGGAGATGGCCATGTTCCTCCCCTCCATCATCTCTCTCCCTTGCCGCACGAAGAGAGCAAGCAGCTTTGCTGCTGCCTTCAGAGACGCGAAGCTGTGCAGCTGCAGCAGCAGCTGAGGTGCTTCTCCCATCTCCCATCTCC